>NW_008612919.1:23654-33782 GCF_000691845.1 Merops nubicus
CAGAAATGAAAGATGAGGGTGGAATCCAGCCTGTGTTGATCCTGATTTAAGCAGTGTTTTGGTTCCTGGCCAAGTGACAGTATTTCACCAAATCATGCCAAAACAGCTCCCTGTTTGTTTTCCTCTCTCATGGCATGCTGCTGAGGGATGCCAGCCCAGAAGCTCTCCCCAGCCCAGCAGCTCTCCCCAGCACATGCTTCCCTCTGCCCCTGCATCCTGCCCTCTGGATAGGCTCCAAGGAGATGAGGAGGCAACACACAAGGTCACTGTGTCTGGAGGAAGCCTTCTGCTAAAGATTGCTCCCTATCACCCTGCTGCCAGCAAAGAGAACACACATCTGCCTTCCTTTTCCCCTTCCAGCACCACCACCACTGAGAGCTGCTCCTTGGTACAAAGCTTCAGCCAAGCCACAAGGTGCTGGGCAAAGACTGCACAAGCCCCTCCTGTCCTGCTTTGAGTTGGAACAGAACAATTCTGTTCAGGGATTTTATTTTCAGCTCAGCCTCTTCTAACTGCACTTTTTCTGAAGGTAACTGCAGGGTTTTGCAGACAGTGTCTGCTTCTGGAAGAGATGATGCTCCATGTTTAGAGTTACTACTAAGGATTGAAGTGTGCAGAAAGGCTCTTGGTTATACTTGCTCCTGTGGAAACCAAGGTCTCTGCTAAATCTTCTGTGCCACGTTGGGGTGCAGAAAGCAAAAGGCCAAACCTGCAGGGAGGAGTGGACAGGAGAGGTGACCCTAAACTGACCAAAAGTTGCCATTCTATCTATGTCATATTCAATATAAAGCCAAGGGATCACAAGGGTCAAGCCTCTTCTTCAAGGGGCAGTGCCAGGGAGGACTCTGTCTTTGATCCTGATCCATGTGTCCCTGAATCCAGCTCCTGAAACCAGTTTCTGAGTCCAGTCTGAGACTTTCCCAGTGCCTGCTCCACAGCTTCAGTGGTGACAGTGACTTAATTGCCACCAGGAGGTTGGGTTCCATATTGGTTTGGTATATATTGGATAAAATGTGGGTTTTTTTTCTCTTTAAAGCTGTTTTAATTTTCTTTTCCAACCACTCCCTTGGAAAGGGAGAATCTCTCTCCCTTATTGCCTTTCTCTTCCCCCTTGGGAAGGGAGAGGGGTGAACAGAGAGCAATCTGCTCTTTGTCTAGTAGTTAGTCCAGCCCTAACCCTTGACACATCCCTAAAACATCCTTAAACTCTGCCTTAGTTCAGTCTCTTTAGTTCTGACTTGTAGAGGGGGTTCCTCTCCCATAGGACCCAGGCAAACTCTCCCATCTCTCATTGCTTCATCACCACAGATCCTTGCACTGGCTCCTGACCCAAACCAAGGTTGAACCAACACCCTTGATGTCAAAGATGCCTCTGGGGACTGATAATGAGCTGGAGACTTTCAGGGGCTCATTTGAGCTCACCTCTGAAAAGGAGATGGAGATTTCAGGTATTTAGGAGATGACCAGTCATGATGATAACAGCTCATTGCAATCTCAAGAGCCTGTGGGATCCAGGATGTTTCCACCCCCCCCAGTACAACACACAGCTCGTTACTGGGGAGCCACTGGTGCTAATTCCCTCTACATGGAACAGTGATCTCCAAGCAGCAGGCAAGGAACCAGCTTCTTGCCTCCGTGCCCACTCAGAGCTGAGGGATTGGGAAGGAAAAAACCACAACAGCCCCTGGATTTACAACTGAGTTGATATAAACAAGATCAAAACCAGTCCCAGTTGTAAGATATTCCCCATCTGGGGAATGCCTGACATGATTGCCATCTTTAAAAGACCAAAAAAGAACAATTTGTCATGAAAAAAAAAAAAGAAAGTGTTGTCTCACTTGTGGGAAAAGAGCAGAATAATTTTCCTCTCAGCAGATTTATTGAGTATTTTCAGTATATCCTTCTGGTTAGTAGGACAGGCACCTAGTGAGCACTTGAGCTGCAGATTTGGTTTTGCCTGACCATTATCACACAGCATAACCCCTGATTAGACAGTCCTAATGTTTAGGGGGAAGTTTGGAGCTAAAATACTCATAATTACCAGCCTGACATGCAGATGGTCCATTTTCCATGTTATCTTGCCCATTTTTCCTTAAAGACTCCCATTACTGCCCAAAATCTTGCCAGTCTGTCCACTCAGCTATTCATAGACAGCACAAATATGAAGGGCACCAGCCTCTCAGAAACTGATTCAATTTGGGTTGAAATGAATAGACATTTGTTGTTAAAAAAAAGCTAATAATGACTTAATTTCCATGTCTCACTGCCTGGCAATTCAAGGGCAACCTCAGCCTTTAGGCAGGGCACAACGGGGGTCGGTGGTGAAGCAGCTCTGTCAAAATTACCTAAAAAGGGCTTTTCCAGGCCAAAGTCCAATGGAGATGGGGGCAGAATGCTTGAAGACAGACGTGCAAAGCTCAACAGTTCAACTCACTCTTCAAACACAATTTGCTTCGTCCTTGAAGGGCTTTGAACAGGCAGATAATCTCATTTAGCACTCATGTGCTGACTCCCACCCCTGCTGAGCCAAACCCAGCCTCCTTCACCCACTTGTTACCATTTTTTGCACCTTTGTGATGTCTCCCACACCATCCTCTGCCTCGGGAGAAGCTCCCCAAAGACTACCTAGAGATCTACCCAGTGCTTTTGGTTTAAACCTCAGTAAAACCTTGTTTGGTGCAACACGTAGGAAACAATCCTGACAACCTGGCAGATGTCACGTTGCCCTCACGTTGCTGACATGGACCCCTGCACTCATCTGTGTCCAAAATCTTTGTGTTTCAGCTGGAAATTTCAGCTGGTTTCACCTCTTTTGGGTCAGGGTGACTTTGTGTCTCCTTCAGCATTGAGCAGGTTGAAGTGCTCCACACCTAAAGCCTCCCAGGGGATGTGGTGATCCAAAGAGCTCATAAATATAAACCAACAACTCATCAACAGCCATAGCTGGCTATGGAAAGCAGCAAAATGGTCTCCTCAGCTGGGAACAGCTTTGGGATTTGTCCAAATAAGTGTCCTAACCCACCAGAACTTCCCCATCCACCTTCATCCTGCTCCTAGATCAACAGCCATAGCTGGCTATGGAAAACAGCAAAATGGTCTCCCCAGCTGGGGACAGGCTCTGGGATTTGTCTAAATAAGTGTCCTAACCCACCAGAGCTTCCCCATCCACCTTCATCCTGCTCCTCCACCTCCCAGCAACATGCAACCTCTGCCACGTTGCTCTTTACACACCAAAAGGAGACTTGGCTCACAGAATTGCAGGCAAGAGGGTGGAAAAAGACCTGACAAGCTCAGCTCACCCATTCACCTGCCTCAAAACCATCTAAACCATCCCCAGCCTGGTCGAGAAGACCTTCACTGGCAGAGCTCAGGCACTCAGTGCCTGACTACCCCTGCAGCCAGGAGGTTTTTCCTCCTGCCTAAACTCAATCTCTCACACTGCAACTCCAATCCAGTCCTTAGCAGTCACAGAAAGCAGATCACTCCCTTTCCACAGCTCCCTTCTACCCCTCTGCAGACTATGACCCTCTTTCCCCTCAGTCTTTTCTCCTTGGGAAGAAAAAGAGTCAAAGTCTCTCCTTGAAGAGTCAAAGCCTCTCACAGAGCTCACCTCTGCTCATCCTCAGCGTGGAGGTCCCACACCAAACATCTCTGACACATCCTCCTCTCCCACATACACACTCCTCACACCCTCCCACCCTCACGTGCCCTACCAGTCATCCTGCTTGAACCCAGAGCCTCCTGGAGAGTTACTGCTCACCTCCTTCCTTCACATTTCTGGCCCTTGGTGGCTCAAATCTGCACACCTCGAGTCTGAGAGCTGCTTTCTGAGCTGTTTGGGAAGTGGGAACTGGGAAGACTCTGGTGTCCTGGCTTAAATCCACACCTCCTTTAACAGAGCAGTAAGCTGTGGCTGGGTAATAGGGCAGCTGTCACACTTGCTAAGCTGCCTTCATGGCAACAAGCCATTAAGCACTGCAGCTCCAAATAAAGCACCAAACCCCTCGGGAGTGCCTGGACATGCAGCATCCCAGACGTGCAGGGTGAGTCTTTCATTTCAGCTCAAGACAAGGGACCAACCTCAACCCTGGTCTGCTCCTGGGGTCACTCGGTTCGTGTCAGCGCCGCTCCTTACACTGAAGGGGGAATTTGGCTCAGCATTACTCACTCTGAAACACCGAATCCCACACGGGTTTTAAGCTCAGCTCCCAGCCACCTGATCGTGCTCCTCTCCCACGTCCCCTTCAGATGAAGAGCTCCAGGGTGATGCAGCATTTGCCTGCAGAAGAGTCACCGCCGGGGCTGCGCGGAGCTCCCCGGCTCCTGCTCGCGGAGGGGGAGAGCTGCAGACCCAGGCTGCTGCAAAGCCTCTGCCTGGAGTTGGGGCAGGAGTGAAAGAATCTGAGCGAATCCACGAGCAGGGAGTAGAAACTCGGCGGGGGAAAGCTGTCAGCTGGAAAGCTGTCAGCTGGAAACATCCCCCCAGCTCCCCGCCGGATCCACAGGCAGCGGGATCCGCAGGCAGCCAGGGAGGGGGTGGGATGCTGCCTCACTGCTTCTTGTGCTGAGCCAAATCCTGCTATTATTACCTTGTGTGCTACCTGGTTTTTAACATATTCAAGTGTTGTGTCTCTTAGAAGCACAGAAATAAGAGGGATTTCCTACCAGGTTGTCTCAGGTGCCTTATCTGCCTCTGCTCACGCACCAGTCGCTCGTTTGCTGGTGGGGTTCCTTCTTAGCTATCTGTGTATGGCAATCTCCAGTCACACCCCCTCAAAAATAACAGACCCAGGGTTCTTCTGCTCCCTGGCACCTGGAGTAACAGCACAAGCTCTGTCAGTAATCCCCTTCCTCTCAAAACCCAACATAAATCATCCTTACGTTGACTCCGGGTCCTCTCCAGACTCAAGTGAGGTTAAGCCCCAATTCACTCTGCAACGCTCAGGAAGAGACTTCAGGTCAGAGATGACAAAGCAAACCTTTCAAAGCAGAGGATTTCCAGCAAAGCAACGATGCAGGATCACAGTTCAGCCCCTCTCTGCCAAGAAGCCACGTTTGAAAAATAAGGCAGTTCTTCTAAGAGGGTTGAGAGACTGGGAGTTGGCCCATTTGGCCATCTAAGGGCACCACACATCCTCTCCACTTCCTAATCTCATTAGGAGGGAGTGGGAGGGGGAAATTCTCTGCCCAGCTGGTCCATGTCCTGTGCTCTCCATGCTATCAATCCCTGCTGAAGCCCCTGGGGACTACGCTGGGTTTAGTGAAGAGAACATCCCTGCTGAGCAAAGAAACTTTGATTTGTAGAATCACAGCCCAGCTCTCCTACGAGTGGCCACAGCCCTCGGGGAAAAGCACCCCTGAGAAAAGCCAGGAGCTGCTCCTGCTGTGGAGCAGGGGAGGGATGAAGCCAGAAATCCCCAGCAGCACTTACACCCTCATCTCCCCTGGTCTCAACACAAAGCTCTCCTGAGACAAGCAGCAATCCAGCTGGAACATCTCTCTGTTATTCCCACTCTGGCCTCTTTGTACCCAGGGAGAGTCCAGTGTTAACAGCACAAATCCCCAGAAAATCTTCCAAAACATTTCCAGTTCAAGGGCTCTGCAGCAAGAGGCAGAAGCAGCTCCTAAGAGACACTCCACATGCAGCAGCATCCCAGAGGGGACAGCTGATTGCAGGAGGAGATGCCAACAGCACAAGCACGGGAGGTTTGGGGAGGATTTGGACCTGAAAAGCCCAAATGTTTGCAGCTCAGCAACGTTCACCCTGGCACAGCTCTTGCTAACGGAGCAAGGGGAGGCTCCTGATGCTCTGACAGCACTTGGTGCTTCCTGGAGCACCCTTCAGGCTTGGGGCACTGTGCAGATGGGGATGTGCACAGCCTGGGATGTCACCTGCTGCAGCTGGAGAAGCAGAAAACCATGAAGTGATCAACCCAAGGTCACAATTTCACTTACAGGAACAGCTCTGGCTGTAGCCTCCCCAACACACCCAGACAGTCTAATGAACTCTTCCCCAGAGCCCTGCACAAACCAGCAGTAGTTTGATGCCTTACAACTGAGCTGGGCAGAGCTGAGACTTCCCTTGGGCAGAAAAGTCCAACTTTGAGTCAAAAGAGTTAATATGGCAGGAGAAGGAGCAGCAGCATTATTAACCAGACCTGCAAACTGGTGTGTGCATGAGAACTGGCTGTTCTCAAGGTATGCAAAAGGTTTTGTGCTTATCCAGACTCCAAATCTCACATGGTAAACGATGGGAGAATATAAATGTTAAACCCTTCATCTCCAAATAAACAGCTCCAGTCTTATAGAGTGAAGCACTGCTCTCATTTTCCACCCAAAAAAAATGTCCTCAAAACTGCTACACCCCTACAAAATATTCTAATTTATTAAGAATATTTTTTTTCCAGGGGGAAAACGAGCTGCTGGAAAACCTGGATCTACTCCCTGTGTGAGCAAGGCCCTACAGGATTCTGAGATCTCAAAATAACCCCCTTGGTGTCTGCAGAGACACCAAGAACACGGACCTCCCAGAGCACAGGGCAATCTTTTCAGACAGAAGATCTTCAAGATACAGCAAGATCACACCAGACCTGCATGTTGATTCCCTTCCCACAGCCCACACAGCCAAGACGTGTGCTGAAAGTCTCCTCTCCCTGCTTCCTTATTTCCCCAGGGTGAAAAGGAGTTTTTCTCCTCTGCTGCACAGTGTTGGGATGTTTTCCAGGAAAAAAAGTAGATGATGTGAGTTGAGAGAGGAGCTCAGAAGCTGTTGACCCTTTGGGTAGGAAGCACACCATGAACAGTGCCCTGAATTTGTGAAAATTGGAGGTAATCATGAAATAGTTTGGAAGAGAACTTAAAGATCATCTCATTCAGACAAGCCTCTTGCACTGTCCTGGGATATCACAGGGTCAGGGTTGTTCACCATGTACCCTCCCCTGCCTGGCCAGCACGCTTCCAAGTCAGCTCTGTAGCTTGGTCTGCTACAGGACACCCCACAAAAATATCCAGGGGCTGTACAACCCTCCCAGCTCAAGCGAGAACCATCGTGGAGACCAAACCTTCCAAAAATTCAGCACGGATACCCTCAGCATCCATACGAGCTCTTCCCACCAGCACCTTTCAACCTTCACTAACACTAGAAACGTGAGCAGAGCTCAGCTGCCTCATTCTGATCAGCCTTGTCTCTGTAGATAAGGGAGAGAGAGAGCAGGGAGATGTTTCTACAATCTTACTGGGGTCCCAAGTGCTGTAAGAACCAAGCTCTAAAGCTTGACTGGCTTTCTAAAGGCCAAGCAGAGGAGACAACACGAGCCCAACTCAAGCAAGACAACCAAAAAGTGAAGGGCTCTCCTGCTCATCCTCAGGCTCCCACTCTGCTTCCTTCCCACCTCCAAAAAAATTGCCAGGGCGGCCAAGAAATGTTGAAAACACACCAGCACAAAGCTCTTCAACAGCCTGACCATGGTTTGCAAAGGTCTAGCTGAAAAACGTGGCTCTGCAGATGCCTTTTGCCCTTCCTCTGCTAGCAGGTGTAGCACCAGAGCATGCCAACACCATTGCCCGAACAAGCTAGGCATGGAATAAAACCAAGAATGAAAAAAGCTTGTCTATGTTCTTTAATTTAAAAGGTTTTAATCTTTTATGATGGTCAAACAGCAGTTGTGCTGAGCCAGTGCAAGAAACTGCCTCTGTCTAGGCAAAAATCTCAGGGTCCGTGGGAAATCAGACACAAAGTCACGTTGGAACATCAGCTTTTGGGCTGGATCTGAAGAGCTCCAGGATGGTTTAGGGATGTCTGTCTCAAAGTGACTCAAAACACAGCTCTTTGAGCCTCTGGCTTCACTGCACTCCAACTAAACAGCTTCTTCTTATCCCCATCCCATGAGCAACTCTCAGGGCCCAACCTGGGGAAACTTTGTCCTTGGCTAGTCCTAAATTGGCTGCCCGGGCAGCAACAGCCATCCCCCAAAAAACCTTTCCTGGTCCCTTTTTCACTGCAAAGAGGCTGTGCCCACACCAGGGTGACAAATATTTTAAGCTGCCAAGGCCAAAGACTCCAGAAGGGAGATTTATAGCAATAAATAATACTAATGACACCGGCGGACGGAGCTTCTTGTCCTGAGAGCTCCAAAGGCACATGAAAAACTGCACTATAAATGTCACCACCACAGACACCAACGCTGATGAGATGCCACCTCTAGGGAAGGAAGCATGGGCTTGCTCAGAATGACACTTGGTCAGGAAACCAAGGGTGGTAGCATGAAGACCTGGGTGGGCCACACTCCACAGCGTCAACAGATCCTGGGCTTTGGTAAGTAGGGGGACCAAGGAGGTCTCCAGGCACCAGTTTCCCCTCCCAGCACGTCCAAAGGACTCATCCTTTTGGCTCATGTATTGACTCCAGGCTGGGAGGGGAAAAAAAACCAAGGAGTTGTAAAAACAGAACCCAACCAGCAGCCAGCGGAGCTGGAAAGAGGATGGAGGAAGCAATTTTAGGCCTAATGCCCAAAGGACCAGCTGAGAGGTTAGTTGCAGATATAATAAAACATGCCTGGGGGAAGGAAGCTGCCTCCTCCTGCAGCCAAGCCCACTCTCAGATGCAAAAATACTTGCATGGCTGATAAAGGGCTTACCCCAACCCTGTGTTATCCAGATAATGCTCCAGACACCTACAGCTGAGGGAGCAGCAGCATCTGGCCACCTCAAATTAACCTTTTCTTTTCCCTGGTTTCTTAGTTAAACAATAGCAAGAGCTGTGTGGACAAAGTTTTCACTAGAGAAACTTCTGCTTTAGCCAAGCCAGAGAGTCCTTTCTCTCTGCCCACACTACTTGATCTCCTGCCCACTTCCAGAAGGATCAGCAGAGGACCTTCACCAGCAGCTCAGCTCCACGCCTTGGCTGGTTTCTACTGAGGCTTTGCCCTAAAAGGACTCCTGCAGCAGAAATCACTGTTTATTTCCTCCAACCATGCCACTTCCCTGAACTGCCAGGACTGGGTTGCTTGGAGTCCTTCCTGCATGGGACAAGGCTCACCCATCAGTCACCATGGTGGTCATCACAATCTCCAGAGCCAGACTCTTCAGCTGCTGTAGCTTGGGCTGAAGGGTGAAGCCTTGCTGCTGGCAAGACCCAAGCCTGCAGGCTCAGAGAGGAGGTACAGAGCAGGAGGTGGGTCCTGCCTGGCTCACCTGAGCTCAGCCTGACCCCCTTGAGAAGATTTGGTACCATTCCTGGAACGCCTTCACCCAGCAGCCCAGCTCCCTGCCCCCTTGGCTTCAGGCAGACCCCATCCTGCCTGGTGGGAAGGCAAGGAGACAACGACCCATGGAAGACGACGGGTGAGGGGACACCAACATCAACACAACCAGCTCCTTCCACGCCCCTTCCACGGGGGACACCATTCCTACCTTGGAGCACCCTTCAACCAGCACATCTCTACCGAGACCAGAAGCTCAGTGCCTCTCTGGAGAGGACCCCAAGAGTGGCTCTGCCCAGCACCCCCAGAGCCCATTTCACACCACGGTGGGAGCTGGGCCTGCACGGGGCCCGGGCAAACACAACCAACACTGTGTCTTTAAAACCACTTCAGTGCAGATGTTGTTTCCATGGTAACTAGTGGACCAAATACATTAGTGTTTCTAATAATAAACCCAACCTTCATCTTGGAAAATGTGATCCCCCCCCTCCCCTTTACCACCCTCACCCTTCCTTTCTTCCTTTCCCCTCCCCTTTCGCTGAATTAAGCCGGCGTTTAACAAGCGAGGCATAATTAGTAAATAATTACAAGGGCCCAGTAACTCCCAGTGCCCAGGCAGATGGAGAAGAGCTGGGTGGAAGAGAGGAGAAGGAAGGGCTGTTGCCATCTAAACCGGGGAACTGTCCAAAAACGGATAAACTCCTTTAAAAATAAACCAGATCAAAAGCACAAGGTGAAAGAGAAGAGCCCGAGCAGCCCCCGTGGACCACGCTGGTGCCACCCTGGCACCCTCCTCACCCCCCGACTCCGGGGGCAGCTGCCCGATGAGAATTTCTAGGAATCTCACACTTTTTTATCCCTGAGACACCGTCTGAGCCGCGCCGGCAGCTCCGTGTCCCCCACGGCGGCCAAAACTTCCCAACTCCTG
>NW_008612919.1:33913-34271 GCF_000691845.1 Merops nubicus
TCAACGTGGGGTGAGTCCTCCCCCAAAAAATAAGACACGTGTGAGGAACCGGCATGGGGGGAACCCACGGGGAGGGGACACGGGGGGCGGGGGCGGGTCACCCCCCCACACGTTTAGCGAGGCTGGGATCGAAACGCCCGGAGGGATGGGAGGAAGGAGGGAGGGATGAGAGGAAGGATGGGAAGGATGGATAGATGGATGGATGAGAGGAAGGAGGGGAGGGATGGATGGATGAGAGGAAGGCGTGCAGCCCCAGCCCCCCAAATCTCCCCGCGCTGACGCGCCCCTCGGCCGAAGGCTGCGCCCCGAAGGGAAGGGGACTGGAAAGGGGGGTGGTGGGCGACTCGAAGCCTCCTCC
>NW_008612920.1:0-315 GCF_000691845.1 Merops nubicus
AGGACCCCACACCAGAGTAGATGGATGTGCCCTGAAGGAAGCTGTGACTCCATGGAGAGCCCACACTGGAGCAAGCTCCTGGCAGGAACTGTGATCTCTGGAGAGGAGTCTACACTGGAGCATGATTTCTGGCAGGACATGTGGCCCTGCAGGAGACTCACACTGGAAAAGTGTTCCTGAAGGACTACATGCTGTGGAAAAGACCCATTCTGGAGCAGTTCTTGAAGAACTGTACCCTGAGGGATAGACCCATGCTGGGAGAAGTTGTTGAAGGGTTGTCTCCCATGGGAGGAACTCCACAATATAGCAGGGAAA
>NW_008612920.1:331-3638 GCF_000691845.1 Merops nubicus
GACAAAATGTTAATGGACTAGGGGTGGCACGCCAGAGTTGGGAGTGAAATCGATAGCTCAGCTCAAGTGCATCTATACCAACGCACGCAGCATGGGCAACAAACAGGAGGAGGTGGAAGCCATTGTGCAGCAGGATAGCTATGATATAGTCGCCATCACAGACACATGGTGGGATGACTTGTATAACTGGAGTGATGCAATGGATGGCTATAAGCTCTTCAGAAGGGATAGGCAGACAAGGAGAGGCGGTGGGGTGGCTTTGAATGTTAGGGAGTGTCTTCATTATATAGAGCTCAATGGCTGGGATGGTAAGGTTGAATCCTTATTGGTAAGGATGAAGAGGAAGCCCAACAAGGCAGATATCCTGTTGGCAGTCTGTTATAGACCACCCAACCAGGATGAAGAGGCAGATGAAGCATTCTACAAGCAGCTGGTAGAAGTCTCAAAATCACAAGCCCTTGTTCTCATGAAGGACTTCAACCTACGAGACCTCTGCTAGAAATACAACACAGCAGAGACAAAACAGTCTAGGAGGTTCCTGGAGTGTAAGACAACTTCCTGTCACAGCTGGTAAGCGGACCTACTGTTGTTTACAAACAGAGAAGGACTGGTGGGTGATGTGGTGGTTGGAGGCCTTCTCGGTCTTAGTGACCATGAAATTATATTTTTCAATTCTTGATGAATTACAAAGAGGGGTTAGCAAAACCACTACCATGGACTTCTGGAGGGCAGACTTTGGCCTGTTCAGGACACTGGTTGGGAGAGTCCCTTGGGAGACAGTCCTGTACAGCAAAGGGGTCCAGGGAGGCTGGACATTCTTCAAGAACAAAGTCTTAGAGGTGCAGGAGCAGGCTGTCTGCATGTGTCATAAGATGAACTGGCAGGGAAGACAACCAGCCTGGCTCAACGGGGAGCTTTTCTTGGGACTCGGGGAAAAAAAGGAGTGTTTACCACCTCTAGAAGAAAGGGCAGGCAACTCAAGAAAAGTACAGGGATCTAGTTAAGTCATGCAGAGAGAACATGAGAAAGGCTAAAGTCCAGCTAGATCTGGCCCCTGTTGTAAAAGATAGTAAGGAAGGTTTTTACAAACACATCAACAACAACAATGCCACCAAGGATGAGAAAAAGGCTGAAGTACTTAATGCTTTCTTTGCCTCATTCTTCAATAGTCAGACCAGTTATCATCAGGGTATTCTGCCCCCTGAGTTAGAATACAGGGACAGAGAGCAGAATAAACCCCCCATAATCCAGGTGGAAGCAGTTAAGGACCTGCTACGCCACCTGGACACTCACAAGTCTATGGGGCCTGATGGGATCCAACTGAGAGTGCTGAGGGAGCTGGTGGAGGGACTTCCCAAGCCACTCTCCATCATTTATCAGGAATGATTTTTTTTCACCCAGGTCTTTCCTGCCTGGCTGTGGACATCATCCATCCTGATTCAGGGGTGGGGATTTAGACCCCAGCACTTCAATGGGTCACATTCTAAACTGTAAGGGTACTTTGCCTTCTGCAAGTGTTCATCCCACAGTTCACAATACATCCAAGTGCTTCCGTTGATGGTATTGGGTTAAGAAGTCCTTGCCACTGACAGCATCTAGTTTTCTGGCTCTGCCCACATCTATTACACATCAGTTTTCCTTTCAGACTGGCTAGGTCTCTTAACCTGCCCAAACTATTTGTCTTTAAACCATAGCTGTTCAAACTACCTGCCACACCAGAATATTGAGTTCAAACAGAACATGAAGTCTTTCACTTCTTCCTAAACTTGTTTTAAACACCTTACTTTCCAAGTTTTCCCTCACACAAATGTTCTTTCCATCTTATACTTCTCCCCAGCTTCAGCTTCCATCCAAGTAATTTTAGCATCACATGATAGAAAAATTCTTTCAGTCATCTGAAAGTCCAATCACTTGCCTAACTTCTGCATGTCAGTCCCTCATAACTACTCTCAGGATCACTGCAACAGTTCTTCCTGACTTATCCTCTTTGCACAGCTAGCTGCAATACATGGCCTCTCTGTGTTTTTTTTTTTCTCACTGAGGGCTACTTGTCACAAAGAACTTGCAGTTTGTCACAGGTGAAAACTACATTTCAGTCGATACCCAAACCATATAAGAGTGTAAAGCAGAACACAATAAACGCAAAAAGTCTCTCTAGTCCTCAGCAGCACAACAAATATCACACTCCTCAGTTATGGTTGCAATTCTATTCAACCCACATAATGCTGGATAGAAAGAAAACATACATGTGGACTTCAGAGAGCTTTTCTGCAAAATTCCAGTGAATCTTTGCTAAGCATGTGTGAACAGCAATTGTTCAGTGCTTATTTATCCAGAGTTGAACTTTTTTATTAGTAGTTCACTAGTTTTTCCATTAGGACAAGCTATGTCCTTATCAAAGATACATGTACTCTAAATTGAAAAATACCCAGATATGGTTTACTGTGCTGGACTTGAAAGATGCCTTTTCCTGCTTTAGCCCTAGCTACAGAAAGTCAAAAGCTATTTGCTTTTGAGTGGGAAAACCCTGAGACAGGAAGGAAAACCCAACTAACCTGGACAGTGTTACCCTAAGGTTTTAAAAATAGCCCCACTATTTTTGGAAACCAGCTGTCACGAGAGCTTGAAACCTGGACTCCTCCTTCTCGGAGTGGAACTTTTTTACAAAATGTGAACAATCTTTTGATTGCTAAAGAAACCAAGGAGGACTGTATACAATGGACTGTAAGCTTGCTTAATTTTCTGGGACTGAGTGGTTATTGAGTTTCTCAGCAGAAAGCTCAGATGGTCCAGATGCAAGTGATCTTTTTCGGATTTGAAATCTCGGGAGGACAACGGGAACTTGGCAGAAATAGAAAAGAGGCTGTCTGCTGCACACCTGAACCCACGACAGTAAAGGAACTCAGAACATTCCTTGGGATGACAGCATCTTTTCTCAGTGGAGCTTCTAATGAGCCAGTGACGCAGGATTGCCTGGAGACCATGGAAGCCATCTATTCCAGCAGACCAGACCTGAAAGAGAAACCCTTGGAAGATGACGAGGACTCACGGTTTACGTATGGGAGCAGTTTTATGACCCAAGGAAACCATAAGGAAGGATATGCTATAACCACCACCCAGAAAGTAATAGAAGCCAAAGAAAGAGAAAGAACTATATCAGTAATTCAAGTGAGCATTTTACCTTATGAATCTGAAAGGTGAAGCACAGTCTACAACCACAAAGAACTTTATCTAGTATAGCTGAAAACAAGTTAAAATATTAGTAACAAATATGACAAATAAGCTGTAGAGAGAATTTTAGCTGCGT
>NW_008612921.1:0-20398 GCF_000691845.1 Merops nubicus
TTCCTCACATCCAGCCTGAATCTGCTGTTAAAGTTGCTGGGTGCCAGACAGACCAAGGTATCATCACATTGGCTTCAGTACAGACATGGGAAAGACTTTCGTTGACATCCTTAAGTGCATTTCACAGAAAGTAGCATCATGACAGTCAAAAACTAAACAAGAATTTAGAAAACTCCATGGTGGTAGGAATTAATTACTTTGACTTTGCTCTCTGGAGCAAGAGGATGCTGAATGTCATCCTTCCCATCTTTTACTGAGATTTTTCTTGTGTTGTTATGTGAATAAACTCAACTGTTTTAATCTTGAAAGGGAAATATTTCTCCTCTTTTCCACATCCACTATTCCTTTTGGTTTTATTTCACTTATTAAAAGTACAACCCACAGCCACTCCTCATTAATTAAAGCAGTAAATCAGAAGAGATATGCAAAATTTAGCTGAGTCCAGATTTAGACAGAGTACTCAGGTCTACTTCAAGTTTTGGATGCTAACAACCCTCTTATTATGAAATCAAGTCTGTTTTAGCAACTCACTGGGCATCTAGCAGACAAACCATTTTTTCCCCTTCCACTGAGTGCTTATTTCAGAAGTATGAATGACAACAGAACTCCAATCCATTTCTCTCTGTTCTTTCAATCATGAGTAGAATTAAATAAACGTGACACAATAGAGTTACCATGTTACATATAAGCAAGATTAAACAATCATAATGCAAGGCTGATACCAGCTTTCTTTGGCCACTATTTCTGAAGTGCTTCAAAGCAGCTAAACCTAGAGAACAGCTTTCCAAGCACACTGAAGACAAGCTTTTTTCTTCTAAGATTATCAAAACTCAAAACATGGATGTTAGCTCATCAAATTAACTACCAGTAATAATCTGGTGTCTAGCTTGTAAGTCATGTTGCTCTAACAGGCTTACATCACAAGCAGTTCATACTTTATCTGTTCATTACTGCTGTCACTATCAAGTATGAACACATAGATGTTCTGTGTCCAAATCTTAACTGAACCAACCCATTTTTTCCCTTCACCTTTCAATGAACTCTGGATACACTCATCACTAGCTTACTTCACAGCCCTCACTGTACACAGTTGTATTCCACAAGATAACAAATGGTTCTTGAAATAATTAAGCTTATGGCCTAATGAGTATGATAAATCATTTGCATTCTGTTTTAGAATACAAACTTAGATATCTAAGTGTGTATCATGAATCATACCATTATAATGCATAACATTTCTAAATTCACAATATAGAGTACATTCTAAAATCTTGTTTAAAAGGTACTGTAAACGTGTGAGGTGTTGTTATGTGGCTCACCATCCTTCACTTCCCACTGTTGTCTAATGCTACATTCTATTTATCTCTAGGTACAGTACAGAAAACACAAGAGAAGCAAATTCCTCTCAGCTTTCAGCTTTAAAAACTAATTCATATTAAAATTTGACACTGACTTGTAGTGGACTAAGCCAGGTGAAACTGCTCTAGCCAAACTTTGACAGACTGCTTCAGTCAGCCTGCTCATCCTCCACGTGCAAGGTGTCATCTACACTGCTGCCAGCTGCTTTCCTAGAAGGTTTTCTTCCTCCTTCCCTACATCAGCATGGCTAAGGCAACAACCCATACAGAAGTAGTTCACGAAACAACATCCTGAAGACAGGCAAGGATATGGGAAATGCATTTCTTGACTACATTTCTAGTGCTCTGCTCCTTCCCACAGCCCTGGTAGTGCAGGATAGCGGCTGCAGTTCTGAAGCAGGCAGAAGGGTGTAATTCACACAGGACTTTGGGGCACTAGCAAAATTCGGTGCCAGCTTGCAAGAGCTGACCAGAAGAGATGGCAGAGATGGACTCTGTCTGGGAATGCAGCCCCCTGCTTCATGAAAGGGACCATACTCCACCACCACACCTATACCAGTGCTATACAGAACACAGACAACTCTCCTTTTGCAAAGCTACCAGAAGTGTTGTATATTTGTTTCACTGCAAGCAAATGGTTAAGGGAACCCAGTTTTATGTTTTGTTTGTTTGTTTTCTCTTCTCTTGATATCCCATTGCATTTATTCCAGGCAGAGATTTTCACCCTTTGATTTGCATTTTTTTTGGATGCTTTCACCCTTGGCTTAACTATTCCATACATAGCTTCAGATTTTCAGCCAAGATGGAAAAATATAGTTAATATTTTATCGTCAGGAACGTGATCGGCATGTATCAGCTAGAGGACTAATGGAGTTAGGGGAAAAAAAAGCTACTACCAGCTTTTATGCCATCTACCCTAAGAGCCCTTGTCATTTGTGCATTCTAGAATTACAAATGCAAGCAACTGCTTTAGACCTCATTAATGTAACACGACTCTTCAGCTCACACTGCTGCTGCTGCAACCACACCATGCTGAGGAATCTTTTTGCCTTCCTCTATTTGTTTATACTGTAAGCTGTATTTTCCTCATAAACTAGGATTTCTTCCCTAGGTGAACACTCCATACTAGGCCTTATCAAGACTGTTCACTACTCCATAGAGCTACTCTTTTAAAAGTGAGTGGAACAAACTCATCCATGGCTACAGACCTGCTCTTTTTCTGCAGAGCAGTGTAAACTGTAAACCCGTTGCACCAAACCAACCCCTTTTCTCCCACATACCTTCTTTTTATTCCAGAGGCCTGAGCCTGATTTGGTCAACAAGACCCAAATGCAGTTGCTCTGCCTTCACTAATTGCTTCAAGACCTCTGTGGACCTAACAGAAGCAACAAGTTCTCTGGGCTTGGCACCTCTAAGACAATAGGAAAGCAAGGAACAAGAGATCCTGGAGAACCACTTATCTTCTCCACTTAGAGCAAACTGCTTCATGAATTCTCTATAGTGGCTGACATGATCAATTCTGTGTTGAGATACCAATTCAACGGGATCCTAAGCTGCTGGTTTGTGGCTAGTCAACTCACAGAGAAGGACACTTCTGCTCTATGTCTTAACTGATATATGTTAATACATAATCATTGAGAAAGTTTTATGTACTTTTCCAATGAACAGGACTATTAGTGAAAATCTCTGGAACCAAAGGAAGCATAAAACCAGAAAGTGAGCAGCCAAACTAGTTTGTACATTGAAATATCATCTGTATTTTTATCTGGCAGTCATACAACTTTAAATGCTATGGGTTAGCTCAACTTGCTTTAGGAGGCTGCACTGGCCCAGGGCTGTTTGTGTTGAAGATCTATTGTAGAATCTTCCTATCCATGTTGATATGATGAGACCACTGACCTGGTCTCATCTCCTTTGCTCTGGCTTTACCTATTTCACCCTGCCTCAGCAGAGTCAGGACAGCCAGAAGCCTCTATTTGCCAAGATCAGCAAGGCTTCTCCTTCTGATGGAAAGGAAGTCTGTTCCTGCCAGTAAGGGAGATGTCACCAGTCCCATAATGGCCCTAAGGATCATACAAGCCTCAGTTTTTATTTTTGCTGTATTTTTACTGGATCATAGAACAACTTGTACCAAGATCTGTCCTTTGCAGGAAAAATAAACATAAAAAATAAAAGCTCCTGGCATATATACTGTATTCTATTGTTCTGCCAATGACCAGGCCCAACAAAAATGATAGCACCAGCAGAAAGAGAATCCAACACACAGACTGTATTGTAGACACAAACGTTAGGATATGAATGGCCCCCAGGGGTACAAACAGATCAATCAGCTGGTACATAAACAACACCACCCCCAATGATCCCACAAAAGATGTGACTGGGCCCACAACAGGGGGTACAAACAGAGACCCGAGGCTGCCCACAGCTGGCATGGGAAACAGACATTTTACACTGACACCCTTCTATTTTCAGAATACCACTTTAAATATCTTTTATTATTCTTCCTCCAGCCATTCTCTGCCATGTTGCCTGCAACTGTCTTCCTTCAAACACACGTACACATGACATACACATAAAGCTGTTCAAAGTACCAGTGAGCTGACACCTTCTCATGGCTATGGCTGACATACTGAAGGACATCTATCTCACCTGACTGAAAGCAGTGCAGCTCCTCTGGCAGAACTCATCCCTGTAAGATCCCTCAGTGGTTAATGAGGACAAACAGGCTTCTTCCATCTGATTCATTGAGGACTTCAGGATGGTAAGTTACATACCCTAAAATCACCTACTTCTCTAACTGTACAAATTGTAAACTTTCCAGAAGAGACAGCAGCTCTTTGTACTCCTCTGTACCATGTCAGGCACATTATGGTTTCCTGATATGGTCATAATAAATAATGATGATGAGTAGTGTCAGCAACAGTGACAAGTAATCAGCACTTAGCTGTACTAACAACGTGGAGAAGAACATCACTACATCAGGAGACCTCTTCTTTGTAGCAATGAGTCAAAACTAACTGGGTGTCCCCTGATGAGCTTTTATTGAAAGATCAAACCATGCTACAGGATACCATGCTAGTCAGACAATAACTCCTCCAAATATAAGTTATTACCCTTGATTTCACAGGGATGCACAGCTAGTCCAAGTTCCTTACATTAACTGGACTGTTTCCATTTTTTAATTACCAGGGTTAAAGTTATACTTTTCTCTTTGCAATCTAGCTTGAAAAGGTTTTTGTAAACTGCTACCACGCCTGCCTTAATCTTCAAGGGATTTGTAAAACACCCCTTGTTTTACTTTGTATGCATTGTGCAGCTGTAGAGCTTTCTATCTCCTTCAACACTCTAACAATTCTACCAGTTTATTTCCTCAGTCATAATCTTTTTGTTCCTAAAGTACAGAATCAGCTTTTTTTTCTCTGAGTAATTTTTGATTGCATTATTTTTTATTCTGTTTCAGAAATTTCTCTCCTAGGAGACAAAGACACTGTAAAACCACATAGTATTTTATTTTGTATTGTATTCTTTTCCTTTTTTCTTGATATATTTTTTCTGGTTTTAGCAAAACTCTCATTTCAAAAGATTTTTTTTCCCTTCTAGCATTACAAAGTCCTCAGAGGTTACAAATAAGCTGATACATTGAATTCAGAATTTTAAAAGAAATGTAACAATTCATTCTGATGCCATTTATATTGACTAGATGGTCTCCAGAGGTCCCTTCCAACCCCTACCATTCTGATTTTGTGATCATCTTCCATTCATGAAACATTTAAGGGCTCTAATATAAAACTTTAGATGCAAAAAACTGTAAAAGCCCCAGATGGCATAAGTTTATTTAATGCTACTGAAAATAAAAAAATCTGCACCATTTTACACTAGTAAAAGCTTGGGACTTATATTTTTACAGTGAAATTGCTGATCAACAGTGGTTGTAATGAAAGATTCTCTGCATCAGTACTCCATGGTATTAGAAGACAGTCAGTGAATCTAAAGCAATGCTGTCAGGGCCCTGCCTTTTTACATTATTCATATAAGGGTAGAGTCTAGAAAAAAACCCTTAAGATTATTACACTAAAAATATGTCTTGTGTACCCTGTTTCAGCTCTTTCCCCTTATTCATAAAGGGAATATCCCATACATTTTCAAAATACATCCAGGGAAATCACATAACACACCTGATTAATTTTCTCTGAGGCTCACATTTAGCAGATGTACCTTGTCATTATCCCAAAGATTCTATGTAATTGCTCCTCAAGGAGTTTCTCTCTGATAAATTCTCACCATTGGTAAAACAGTGGGGTTTTTTTCTACTCAGTTCTGAGGTTTCTTCTTGTTCCTTTTAACACTGAAAATAAAAGGCAACATTGTTTTGATGGGACTTTGGTGCTTTCTGTTTTACAGAGAGGGAGGCATAGGTGTTAAATCAAGGTTCCCAAGAAGACAAATCACTGCTGCCCATCCAAATGGATCTTGCATTTATGAATACCCATACATTTAAATGCAGTCATTATACTCATGTAGAGGGGTTTTTGTTTGTTTGTTTTGTTTTGTTTGGGGATGGTGGCTATGTGTGTTAAACAGTAGGTAGTTTTCCCTGCGGTCTGGAGTGCCAGTTGGTTCTGGTTTTGTTCTCTTCCATATCCACAATTTTGTTGTGTTTCCCCTCTAGAAACATATGCTGCCAGGAGTCCCAATGGTATGATTGCTCCCTTCTCTTCCTCGCTTGAAGTTTTCACCAGTTTTCTGACTGTACAATATTGTACAGCATAGCAGAGAAGCTCTCTCTGCTCTGTTAGTTTCTTGTCAAGTTTGTCACCAGCAGCTTTCTGCTTTTCTTCCTATTATTCAGTTACAGCACAGATTCTGTGCTTACTTCACTGGATTCCCTCCTACCTTAAACATCTCACCTGGACTAAGCACAAATCAAACTATGATGAACAAACACAAAGTTTTGTTTCTAGACTTCAGATTATGTTGACCTTATTTAACAACTTTTGCCTACATCCACACATTGGGGGCTATAACAAACATGTCCAATGCCACACAGGAATTTATAACACAGAGACATTTTGATCAGGTTTGCAATGCCAAAAAGAGAAGAAAACCATTAGGACAGGACAGAAGATTCAAGCATTTCTTATTTTATCTGCTTTACCTGCTTGCCTTGCCTCTTGTAACTGTATTTGCGTCCACCTTCCAGGCAGTAACCTTTCAGTCAAGCAGCACCAGTCTGAGCCTGTTTTGTATATGACTGCAGTTAGAGGGCTGAATAATGAATCAAATCATATCCTATACATCAAGGTTTATCTGGCACATTCCTAGCCTGTGAGTGATGGCAAAGCAGGGAGAAGTCCTGCAGTGATACACTATACCTATCACAGTCTGCTGTAGCACATAACTTTTGCCTTCACCTGACACTAAAGGAACAGTTTCATGTATCTTTTCCTTGGCAGAAGGAATAGCTCAAGAATTGCTCTTTCCCCTTACTCATAGCTATGCATTCCCCTTCCTTGGACCACTTCTCCTTTGGATTTTTTTCAGTATGGATGCTTTTATGGATGTCACTGACAAAATGAAAAGCAGCTGCACTGGCATGGTTGAAGGAGCTCTACATGGCACGGCAGGAGTGCAGAGAGACCTCAGACTCACAGAAAGGAGGCTATTCTTATACTCCCTTCACCACCACAGCAAATACAACATTAAAACACACCCAAAATATCCAAGTGGGGCCAATGGAAGGGAGAAAGAACACAAGGTGATTCAGCTGAAAAGGTCTCTGAAACTTCCCAGGAGGGATACAGGGCGAAGAGGACAGAGAACACGCAGCCTAGCTGCACTTGGTAGCTTTCACCTACCAAAGCAAGACAAGGTTGGGCAAGAAGGTTTCTCAGGCTCCTGAAAGGACCAAGTGTAGGTTAATATGTAATAAAAATTCAGATTCACTCGAAACATCTGTGGGTTTCAAGTTGGCATCATTTCACACTTAGAATAGAAGATAAGCTGTGTAAATTATTCCATTACAGGCTTGGTTACAGACTACTGCCCTAGACTTGTTAGAAAGGTAAGTGTTTAAAAAAAATGTAATCATAAAATGACCTGAACATGCTGCACATACTGAGTCTCACTCCCTCCTCTCCTCCCTGATCTGATAAGGACCTAGGATTCTTTGAAGTTCTGATGAATTTTAAACCCACTAAAAGTATTTGTCAAGTTGTTAAGTCTGACCAAACATGCCCTTTGCATAAATTAAGACAGGAGGCTTTGCATACTTTACTATGGTATTAGAGGTATAACTATACATAGAGAAATTCTGGCTGTGACTTGATTATTCATCCAGGTGACAAATAGGAGAACTGTAAATTTCAAAGTTCCTTTAAAATTATGCAGCCTCCCCTAAGGAGACCTGGAAAAGTATCACTAGATTCAGAGACTAAGTTCAGGATATCCTCATTCTAAGATAAAGCCCAAAGTGGGTTCCTGGATGATTACAGAAGAGATTTTCCAGATTCTGCTTAGCTTCCTCAAGCTGAAGTGAGTGTCCCCAAAGCTGGTAATGGCTTTGGCACTGAGAGATTCACTGATGAGTAGGTGGATCAGAAGATGCAAAGCAGAATCTATTGTTTACCCCACCTCGCACTGAAGAAGCTGAACCCAGTCCAGCTTCCTATAAAATCATTTAGAGAGTATCAATGAGTTTTAAATACCAATATTTTGGCACCATGGAGCTGATGAAGCAGGCACGACCTTTGTACATGCGTTTTAGTGAAATCCTCACACCTGCTATTCCTACTTCTTAAGATTTTGCACATAAAGAAATTCAATATGTATTCATCCATATCCAGCTTTTAGACAAAATGTACATTAAAGATTCAATATATGTATTTTACTTAAGTGACCTACCCTAGATGGTAGAACTGAGCCCAGGAATGGTCTGAGTTGTAAAGTGTTATTAGTATTTCTGAGCTGCTTCAGATGAAATTTTACATCTGAATTGTTCATTAAAATGTTGCTTATGGTTATCTTAAATACATGCCCAACTTGATTTTGGATTATTTTCAATGAAGCAAGGGATTTTATCCATAGGAAAATCTGTGCATGATATAACTACTAGGAGAAAGAGTGGTTTTAGCATGGTGAATAACTATAGATAGTGAATAGCATACTGAACCCTTTTGGAAGAAAAGAACTGTCTCTCTTTGCTACAAAGAACAATGAGAAATTACAATACTGACTTGGAATGAATTCATAGTCCTGTCCCATCACACTGCTGTGTATCTTTGTGTGAGAGATCTGATAAACAGAAATTTTCTTGTGCTGCTCTGCACAACACTCAAAGTTGCAGTGGTAGAATGTTACAGAATTAAACATGGGCACTGTGTATCATTATGTGAGAGATCTGATAAACAGAAATCTTGTGCTGCTCTGCACAACACTCAAAGTTGCAGTGGTAGAATGTTACAGAATTAAACATGGGCAAAACATAGCTGAATACTCACCCATGTCCTTGCCACCTCAACACAGTGGTAAGGAAACAAGGAGAGAAACTTGCATTATCTTGCTTTTCTATGACAAAGCTGAGTCTCAGAAAAACAGAAAATGTGGATTCTTAGCAACTCAAAATCATCACACAACTTACAGTCACTGGAAATGTTCTGACACTAGTAAAATGGGCAAATTTAGGTTTCCTTTGATTTTGTAGTCTCTTCACACTAACAGTAGCATAGCCCTTGAACATAGCCAAGAAGCAGGCAGTAGTTGGTAAACTAAGAAAACTGTAAAATGTTGGCATTTTTAGTTTCTAGCCCTTTTTCCCCAAAAGCAAATGCAATAGTTTGAATTTGAAGTGGAACAAAGAACTCATTTTCTATGTTGATACTAATTTGACCCTGTTTTCAGCAGTGAAGATGGAATACATCATCTCCAGAGGTCCCTTCCAACCTTATCTCTTCTGCAAGTCTGTAATTCACTGTTTTTTAACAAATATTTACATTTTTCCCCAAGATCAGTATATTTAACCAAAGTTTTTAAATTACACATTTTATACTCAAGACAGATTAAAACAAAAAGGAAAGCAACATTTTACACCCTGGATTTTATACTCAAGACAGATTAAAAAAAAAAAAAGGAAAGCAACATTTTACACCCTGTGTTCTTACAGTCCATGCAATTTTCTCATTAATACATGGCAAATTAAATTTCTACTCACTATCACACCAGTTTTCCCCTGCCCAGTACTAGTCTGGTTACCATGACCCTATCCCATTTGCATCATGCTGTCACAACTGAGATCATTGGCAATACTTAGATTTTCACAGCTTATACAGAAGAAAATGAAGCTCCAGGACCAGCAGACTGAAGTCCATTCAGCTCCTAATGAAATATTACTTCATTTAAGAAGCATAATTTCTTTGTGGATATTACTTCCATAAAGGTTTAAAGCACAAATGAGCCTGAAACTACCAAATGCTGATTTCCATGTCACATGAAGCATCTTGTAAAATAAGCAGAGCAGATTTTCTTCAGAGAGATGAATCTTGCCCCACCAGTGAGGACCTTGAGTCCAAAAAAAATCCTGTTTTATGTCATCTTACTTTTAACTACTAAGAACAAAGCCAGAAACCATAATGATTGGAAATTGTTTTGTTGGACTTGATCAGATGTGAAGGTTTTCTGTAAAGCTCATTTGGAGTTGTGAAGGTGATGCTACTGTTTTCACAAACACATGACATACCTAGCTATAACCTAGCAGTTGTAGCAGTTATGTTTACCAGGGCATATTTATTCATGTCACTTCCCAAAAATGGAAACTGAACATATCTTTCCACAGTACCCAAAGCTCCAAAGCATTTCGACCCAAAAATACAAGTTGTTTTTCCAGTAAGTCACAAATGTCCACTCTAGATTTTAAAGAAGTGTGCCCATACTGTTGAAAGACAACAACTTTCCTAACTTCAAGCCTTAGGCTTAAATACTCAAGATGTTAAAAAACTATTGATGCATCTTCCAAAACAAAAGTGACAGTATTATAAATTAGGAACTTGTCCCTTTCTGTTAAGTAAACAGAAAATGAAGACCCAAAACCTAACTAAATTTGATGCCTAAAGTTAAAATTAATATCTGCCCAAGTTCCAAGTACAGGACTGACTTTTGTGATCTAGATAAGGAGAGACAAGAAGGTGCAATTTGATTTGAATGCTATTCTGATTCATCTTCCATTCAACAGATGTGCTGTTGATCAACTGCATAGCAAGGGTGACCTACTGTCTTCTTGATATTAGGATCCACTTGGTTCTTGTGTTAAAATTACTTAACTCATCCCTACCTTCCTTTTTCTTTACTCATTACCTCAGGATGCAAAGCATCACCAAGTGAGCAGGGGGGTCAGAAGAAACAAAGGTTCCTGTAAGACCCTTAGCAATCAGACAGCTCCTTTGAAACATTTTCTAGAAGAGCTTTTCCTCTCTTTCTCATGCACAATTGTAGTTGAACTCCCAAGAAAGGCAAGAAGTTATGTTTAGCCAGGAGGGTAAAATGACAACTCCAAAACCATTCACAGTCTGCTTGGGTTTCTTAGACTGAACCCCCTCATGCTTACTGTGTGGATAAGTACAAAATTAGCACAACGTTCTCCAGGTCATGATCTACATACCTTTGTGTTAAACTCTTCTTAGAAAGACACAAGAAGAAATAGATATTTATACCTCAAGTTAGCTAGATGCTAAAATAACCTTGTTCATTCTTGAAATCTTTAAAAGGTTGATAGCTGTATCTGTGGGAGGGAAAAACTTGTTTTGATGTCTACAGTCCCTGCAACTTAAAAAAATATAAAAACCCCCAAATCACTGAGCATCACAAACAGCAAAGTTTTCTTGTGATCTTCCTGACAAGATTTTAAATGAAAGAACCTTCTTCCCGTGGTGATGCTCACACTTGCTCAGTCAGGCAAACCTCAGAGCCTTATCCAACACATGAGGAAACAGAAGTCTTAAAAACAGGTCTCATGGCTTATCTTTGCCCTTGACAGAAATGACAGTGCCAGGCTGAACTATAGTTTCTGTGTTTTGAACACAGGGTGTTTAATCTAGCATGTTGCCACAATAAATTGCAACAGCCTCTTTTTAGGCACAGGCCAAGCACCATATGTGTATCATGACATGGCCCCCTGAAAACAACCTAGTATACCTTTGTATTACTTAAAATATCTTTGTAAATGTTGTTTAAAAGATCAAATCTCTCCAAGGTGCCTAACTGAGTAGCTTATTACTACAAGCTTCAGGTGCAATCTCTTCTTATATCTTCATATTCAGAGGATACAGGGATGGAGGCTGGGAATTTTAACTGCAGAGGCTGTGAATTTTAATTGCAAAGGCTGCAATAGTCTATATTCAATTTTCTTTTGGCAAGACTTCTCTAGAGTAACTGGCCATCTTGTGAGGGCAAAGGAGAGCAAGGCAAGCAATATGAGATGCACATAACTCAGTGGTACAACAAAATCCAAGGTGCTTAATGTCCATTTTTGTCTCCTCTGAAAATACAGAATGATGTTGCTGATATGCAGCTCTGGGCTTAAAGTTACCTAAACTTAAGTTCCAGCCAGTCCCATTTTCTGCCAAAGATAGCACTGGGATATGAAACATGGCCAAAGGCCAGATACATTGTCACACTGCATCTTCCTCTGATGGTACAACTGTCAGAAAATGTGGTTAGCCATCTGGAGCTGGATGACTTGTTCCAGGAGCTTGGTATTTGTCTTTAGCTATAACAAATGTTCAGAAAACGACTCTCTCCTTCTTTAACCTAAACAGCTCATAAATGAAAGTGGTTGCAAGGCCAGAAGTGTTGGGGAGGGGAATACTGTTCAGACCAAGCAGTGCTCCAGTTGTCCAACTTCCACCCAGCCAATTTCCCTAAGTACAGAGCACAAGGCTAGTCTTAAACATTGCCTCAAGAAGGGTTCCAGCACCCTCCTATCCTTGTGGAAGAACAATCTGGCTGTTAGCATATATCATCAACTTCAGTGCACCAACAGGCTCTGCAAGCTCTCTCAGAGGGTTTTAGCTCCCTCTACTCAAGGCCACCTCTGCTATGGCACCAGCTGTGTAACCTTAGATCAGGCTGCTACGAACACCACTAAGTTCTGAGAAAGAGCTGTGCAATAAGTAGTTGTGAGAAGCCCCAGCTAAGGGAGTCTCTTCCCCTTGACTCATGGGCTGCTGTGAGCAAATGTCCACATGGCCATGGCACACAGCATGCAAGGGTTAAGGAAGTGTCATGGTTACAGGGGCTGGGACCAGTTTATCCTTATGTGGGTAGAACCAAAACTGTCATGGCCATAGCACACAGCATGCAAGGGTTAAGGAAGAACTTTCAGATATGCATGTACCTGGACCAAATTCATCTGTTTCAGAATTACACAAGACTTGAATAAGACCTTGTGAGGTGCACTTCTATTTTTGATAGGTTTTTTTCTTTTAAAAAAAATCCATTCACTGTCACCAAGTCTCACACAACCTTTCTGCCATTCCACAGTGCTTTTTATACTGCCAAAGGACTGCACACAGAATTAATTGCTTTGCAACCAGAAGGGTCAGCTAAGGACTCATTCCCCAAAAGCAAGGTCTTTATTTCCTTAAAAGGTAACTCATCTGACTGGAAAGTATGCTTTTTAAATTTAATCTTAAGAGACACACTATAACATATTCCTCATGCATTAATATTAACTGTTTCTCCAAGTTGCTCCAGACATTAGACAAGCTGTTTTCTTTCTGTCGTGAATCTAATGGACTAGGGAAAGTTGGGATTTACAGTGCTCAGCTGCACTGAAACTATTTCTCTGAAACATTTACCCACCTACACTATTACTGTTATTATTTGTTTTTATTGCAAAACTAAGACAAAAAAAATACTGTCCTCAGTGTAATCCTCACTGCTGTTACCTTCTACCCCTCTGAACTACTATCCTCAAACTTGCTTCACAGAGCTGATGACATTTTTTACCTCAGTTATACTTGCAGGATGTGGCAACACCAGTATGGAAAAATAACTAAGAGGTGAAGAAGAGCTTACTTCATACAAGCTATAAAAAACTGCCATAAAGAACAAAAGTCCAGCTACACAATGGAATTCTGGTGCTAGGTTCTGTACAAGCATGAGCCAGGGAAGAAGAATTTCCACAGGAAGAGTCATGAATAGACTGAAGAATTAAATTATCCCTAGCCTATGTGAAAAACTGAGGGCTTCATTATTTAGATATCAAATGAAGATCTTCACGAAAACAAGAACTGCAAGACAAGTTTTCGTCATACTTTCTGTGGTGAGAAAAGTATTCAGCAAAATTGAGAGCCAGTGAAAGATCAATAAACCTCTTTCCATCAGAGTTCAGCTGGGTGAAGTGTGAAGATTCATTAATACCCTGCTCATACATTATTTGTGTTTTAAAACAAGTGGCTCAATGACATTTTCCCTGAGAGGCACGACATTGCATGCATTAAACCACGTGATGTAGGAGACTGATTTGCCAAGGTTTTCCATTATTTTTGCAATTTTGTCAGCCATACTCTTTTGGTATACTGCATATCTAAGTGTTCACAAAATTAACCTGTTGCATGAATTTTTCCTTTGCATGACCCTGTGTTTAATATGAAAGGCAAGGAAGTCCCTCACGACAGCATCACGTTTTGACTCTAGGTGTAACACTCCTGTTTTTCCCCACTGCTTTCTTACAAGATGCTTAAACACATATCAGAAACTTGAAAACTTGTTTCAGTTATGAATAGCTTCCACAGGATACTCAAGCATACAGATTTTATAGAACTTGTGTGATCTGACTGTAGAATACGTTTTTGATTCATCAGCCTTAAGGTTTTAATAGCGAAATAGCAGGTGGGGTAACCACAAAACTAAAACTCTTAGCAGCCTCAGAGTAATACAGTTATAAATGTCAAAGGCTCTGAAACACCTTGTTTGCATTTTTGGAAAACATCCCCAACAGCTTATTGCTTTTCTGTTCCCAGAAGAGGGCAATGTTTCTGCAGCCTAATAAATACCTCCCAGGCTCTTGCACTATTTCACATCTTCCAGGGAAGGCACATCGTGTCTCACATGACAAAGGCTTTTCCCTTTGGAGATGGCTGCTCCACTTCTGGAAGCAGTTTCTAGAAGCTGTCTCCTATAGAAGTGGTAGGATGTTGTTCAGAGACTGCACACCCACCTCGATTAGCTGTTCAGTATCAGGCATTTCCCGTTTGAGGTGAGAATCTGTAAGGAAATAATAAAGTCTTGCCATAACCTTGCCATTTGAATGATCACCTTTTGTTCCCATGAACATTTCTGAGCCAGCTCTGTCCTTTCAATTAGCAACAGTTCAACAGTGGTGGTATGCAGAGGCTTTTCCAGTGGGGGGAAAGGGGAAGCAAAGCTCTCCATGTATTTTAATGTTTAAAATAAAAATAGGGTTTGCAAACTCATTCTCACAGTAGTCTATACTACTTTGGCTTAAACTGCCACTAGATTCAATATACGACAGTAATTGAGGCCAATTAAGTTGGGGGCTCAAACGTTACACTAATGAGAGCAGAATCAGTCTAGGTATTGCATCAAAGTTTCAGATATTTTGAAAACAACAACCTTTTTTTTTTCCTAGCTGATGGGAAACTTCTGCTTCAAAGTGGTTGCAGTAGTGTCTCCAAGCCTGAACTGCTGCATCATACAGGCAAGCACTGTGATTTATTTCTCACATTGATTCTCTCTTGTATCCTTTTCATTATATGCATGGAACTTTTGGCTGCTCTGCTCAATGTGGTTTTTTTCTATATAAAAATGCCTACCATATATATACACACATATGTAAATACCTACTTCTAAGATACCTCCTTATGAAATATCCAACTTTTAATGGACATTATCCAAAATAAAAATAACCTATTCAATGAACTATTAGTTGAATCCACAGAAGGGCTTAAGTTTACATTTATCAACTCCTTTTTACTTCCAACCTTGTATATTCAGGAAAAACAGACAAAAGGCCTTGCTTTTGTTACAGAACTGACATAACAGTTAAAAAGCCAGAATATTAGACAAGTAAGTTTCTTTCAAAACCAAGAAAAGACATCACTAATTCCCTAAAAAAAAAGCTGATTGGTAAGAAGGAATTGTACTGCATCAGAGACATCAAACAAGTAACAGAAAGGGTGAAGAAGTATCCTCCAGAGCCATGAAAGTACAGCTAGGAAAGATGAACCACTGCTCTTTGTAAGCATTCAAAACAGGGACTGAAGTTAGCAGGGATTAGCTTTTCCCATGCAGCAGAACAGCAAAGGGAAAGATCAGTTCTTTAGGAGAGCTCAAGTTCTCCTTCCATGATCCAGCAACAGTGAAAGAAAAGCAAAATGAAAACAAACCCAAGATAAAAACCAAGGAAAAAAAGTGGTCACAGAGTGAGCTTCAAAACAAAGGACCACAATATTTTCTCTCGAAAACCACAGAAGCAATCCAACCCACAAACTTTCAGGAATCAACGTTTAATGATTTAATATGTTTACCTGGTTTGCTGTATTAAGATCAAATGCCAGAAAGCTGATGATCAGCAATGAAGTGTTTGTCAAGGGCCTAGACAGTCCCTGTCCTGAGCAAGAGAAAAGCATGGGAACAGCTGTCATGAAAGGGCATTCCTCTCATGGTATGAGGTTTCTGCAAAAGGTGGACAGTGAGTTACCAAGGTTTTTCTCTTACAAGGGAAGGAGTTTAATTCTTTGCAGAATTACCCTAAAATATTCTAAAAAATTGGAGAAGCTATGTGTGTGATTGGCCATGACATAAAACAAAACCAGGCCATCTCTTCTGTTAAGAGACAGAACCACTGCATGAACCCTAATATCCTGTTGTAGGTAGCCACTAACTCTGTTCAGAGCACATGTCTACAATGTCCCATCAGCATCCTGCTTTGTCTGCCCTTGGCCACTTCATCCCATGACTACTCTTAATTTAATTTAATGAGATTAAACAGAGCACTTCAACCTGCATCATACCAGTGCACTGATCAACTGCAACTGCCCTGCCAAATCAGATCCACCTCTATACAACCCAGAATCCTAGATACAAAAGAAAACACTAGGGAATTATGTTAAAATAACCAGGGAAGGCAGAGATGGCTAATAAAGCTTTGCCTGCTTTTGTTTAATCACAAAGCTCCTGCACAGGCTACTCAGTCCAAGAATACTCTCTAAAGACATGCACACACAGACACAGGCAGGTAGTTGACAGTAACACTAGCAGGTGCCATTGAAGAGAACATATGGTTTAGACTTCATTGCACAGCAGTATATCATGTATATATTTTCCATGCAATCCAAGCCTCTTCTAAAATATAGATATTTATCTCACTTTTTTTCTTATACTGGAAACAAACATGGCTCAAATAAATGTAACCTAAAACTAGGTTCAGATGGCAAACATCTTCAGCTGGGACTCACAGGTTTGTGAAGGAGCAGCTTGTGGTTTGTCACTGGTGCAGCCTTGCAAAAGATAATCTGGCAGAGGTGGAGAACAGAAACACACTCAACTTTCTCATTTCATTAATTTTTAAAGAACCAAGATGTAACATCTAAAGAATGTAAAAGGTGCTGTATTAAAAAAGAGGAATGGGTCCAAATCACTGTCCAAATAGGCAAGCTTATTTCATTTTGAAGAATTCTGTTTAGTTCTGAGTTTTGGATGCAGAAATGGGAGAATCGACTGCCAGACAGAATTTATTTCACACTGTCTGGGCTCTTTTCCCCAGAAGGCCACAGGATTCTGACTACAAGGGGATAGAGCAATAAGAAATAGAAAGGGTCTGATCTCCCCATTTTATCATATTAATTCAATGTAACTGTTCTGTTTTACTTTGAACAAAGACTAGAATTCTGACTTTTGTTATATTAAAAAAAAATCAGTGTCTGTATTCATTCACTGAATAACCTAAATAGGTGTTTGAAGGTACAAGCCAACCAAAGACTATCTAGAAATGCCCATGTAATCCACCATTCAGCCTTTATTACCTCACCCATATACTTCCAATACTGTTGTATTCTTGTGCTTTCCAGAGACTACTAATAACTCACACATTATTGATTAAAAGGAAGAGGCAACTGCAAGACAGAAACCAGGATGAAAACACCAACTCATTTCACACAAATTATCCAGCTGCTGGGAGCTGCTAATCGATTCTGGTTATGCAAGAGCCACTGAGAACAAATCTAGAGCCACCCTTGGATTTGTGTTACTGAGGAAGTTCACCTTCAGTAGAAAAGTCAGTCTGCTTATTTTATATCCTTTCTAAAGTAACAATCAACCCTGACCTAATCTATGAAGCTTCTGACCACATCTTTGAGAAAGTACAAAAAGGTATCAAGAGAGGCAGTGCCAAAAAGGCTTCTGGTTTAAAGAAAAGCACGAACAGGTATCAGAGCAGACTGTACAGAATGCAAGTAGTGCCACAATGATTTTTCCCTCCTGCAGAGAGAGCGCTCTGGCACTGGATGACAAAATTATTTGTTTAAAGTGACACAGGCAATTGTTACAGATCTAGAAATTAAATTCATAACTCCTCAGGCTCAGCCCTGAATCAAAATCTCTGTTGCTTCATGTTTGGTATCTTACAGGACTGCACATGTCCAATTCTTCCAGTTTCCTTATTAAAACAGGAGTGTAGCTTAGAGTAAAATTTTAAATACATTACAAGATATCAGAAGGCCACTGTCAAGTTACTTCCTTTATATTTAGGTGTGTAAGTCCACAGGAAATAGACAATGTTTGTCACTACACTACTCTAAGATGTAGAGTACCCTTCTCAAAGAAGGGTGTCCTGACTTCTCCAGAACATAAAAGGTGCTTTAAGGAATTTTGAAAAACAACTCACCCAGTGTTCTGTCATTTCTGTGACTACTGGCAGGTTTACATGTCCAAGTGCTACTCTGGCAGGGCACTAGTCAGTTGTAGCTGGGCCACAGGCCCACAGAAAACAGCTACAGCATTCAAACATACTACACTTAATATATTGTGAACCGTGCTCTATTTGTTTGAAGAGAGAGGAAAGAAAAGTGAATTTATATATACTACACCATAAATAACTATTGCAGTAAGTGTTCTGAATGTAGCATGAGTTTAAAGATCAAAAAAGATAACTGACTCAAGACTAACAGCATTTCAAGGTTAAACATCATCAAGGCAACCCCCCAGCTTTCTAGTCAGGTTCACACTCCATCCTCTGGCTCCACAAGATTTGGCACCACAACCTGCAACAAAGTAGATAAGAAAAAAATATGCTTGTGACTCTGGAGACCAGTTGGTGTCATTTTGTAAGCAGGAAGGCTTCCACATGTATCATGTCACAGATGCTGTAAAAAGTCCTCTGCATCCTGCAGCTGAATAGTCAAGCTTAATAACACATTTGACCTTTATAAATACACAAACAGGATGGCAGAGGAGATTATTTCAATCAGATGTGAATGCATACGAGAGGGCAACGTGCTATTATAGGGCTTATGCAATGGTGCTTTTATCTAACATTTCAGCAGTAGCCACCCCAGGCAGCCCACTGGCAGGAACCCCCTCAGGCAACCAACGGAGATCCCTGTCACAACTGCCACAAAGAACAATAACACTTAGATTATAATTTAAAATATACTTTATTAAACACGCATACACTTCCAGGGACTAAAAAAAGATATAACCACCTCAGACCAGGACTTTTAGACATATGACAGCACATCTTACTGCTGTGTGTCAAACAACTTCACAAGCTCAATGATCACTTTGCTGTGCAGGTAGGATGTGTTTTCAGATATTTTTGTTGCAAGATTTCTTGCCATCTCTGGGAAGAGATGCCATCAACAGGGTGGGGAGCAGGGACTCAAAAAGATCATACAGAAAAAATACAGATTCTCATTCCAGTGGAATAACAAATAGAGCACAGAAACTGTTGTGCTATCTCTACCATCACAAACCTTCATCTCCAAGCCCCTCAGGAAAGCTTCCACATACATGTTAAGAATCAGATGACTACTGGATGTGCCTTAGGGTGAGCTTTGTGCATGAAGGGCAAAACTAAAAGCATGGGAAACTTAATGAAAATAAAGATGGCAATTCCTGCCCAGAAAGGAGTGGTGGAATAAATAACTAAACCAGGCAACAATCCAGTCTACTCCATGGCCTTCAAGAAAACTATAATGAACCATTAACACTGGAAAGTAGTTCCTAAGGGGATGGATAAAACTATGGGATCATTGAGCAGTAACTAATCCCAGAACAATACGGTCTATTGCTGGATTTTAATCTTCATGCTCATCCCTTGGCTGTGGTAGAAACACCTGAAATGTATCAGAGCAGAGCTGGAAAGGCAGCTGGTTTATGGGCTGGCAGGTCAGGCAAGAGAGGTTAACTAACTACACTGCTTGAAGCTTTGGCTTTCCTATTTTAATCAAATCCCTTATGGGGATATGCCTACATAAAGCCTCCCACCCTATTCCTAGGGTACAAGACACCACCTATCAGATTCTTTCTACAGCTACCCTGAAGTGCAATATTACCCCCAGGATCACTTAAGTTAGCATAAGACATATTAGCTGATGTTTCTGAACCACATAGGCTGGTTTTACTGAATTATTTCTGCTTTTGATCAAGCTGAACCTAGGTTTTCTTTTGACTCTTGCCTTATTCCAAATCCTTTTTAATGATACAATAGCACAAAACACAGTAAAAATTGTTTCTCACACAAATTCTTTCTTGTAGCAACACTACAGAAAAGCTGCTAATATTATAGGAGGCAGGAATGAGCTGGCTGACCTCGTCACTCTACCACTCTCCAGCATTTTCACTAGATGGGAGAGGTGCCTGAGGACTGGAGGAAAGCCCATGTCACTCCAGTCTTCAAAAGGGGCAAGAAGAAAGATTCAGGAGACTACAGACCAGTCAGATTCACCACCATCCCTGGAAAAAATGGTGGAGTGGTTCACTCTGGAAGTCATCTCAAAGCCCATGGAGGAGAAGAAGTTTATCAGGAC
>NW_008612922.1:0-1577 GCF_000691845.1 Merops nubicus
TCCTACTCTGATTGAATGTGGTAATAATTTAAATTAATTCCTCCAGGTAGAGTCAGTTTTGCTCAAATTGCTGAGCTATCTCCCTGTCCTTACCTCAACCCATGAGCCTTTCATATGTTCTTTCCCTCTGACCAGTTGAGGAGAGGGAGTGACAAACCAGCTTGGTAGGCAATCGGCCAAGGTCAATCCACCACCGATGCCAGATGCATTTACTAGCCACATGATGACCAATTTTGCTAGGAAAGTAACTTTTTCAGATGCATCACTGGATTGCCAGAAAACTCCCCATCACCCTCAGAATAAAACAGTAGAGACTTTAAGGTTTCTATTACAACACACAAAAGCTTTTATAAGTCTTTCATCTGCTGAGATCACATCTCTTTCTGTGTGTCCAAGAACCATGAAACCTAAATCAAACAAGGGTTTGGTTCAGGACCAAAGTGGTTTTCCTGAAGGACCTGAAGTTTACGTTCTTCTTTCCCAGTTACACCAGTAAAGAAATAATACAAATGTTATCTTACAAATGCTTATACCATCACAACTGCAAACAACGTATCAGATACTGAGGCATTCACACAAAAAATGCAAATTAATTTACATGTGTTCAGCATCATTGTCTTCATCCAAACTCGTATTTAAGTAAATTAAAAAGAATGTGTCTAAGCTTTCTAATCTATTGTTCATTTACAGTCATCATGTATATTAAGAGGACACAAGTACTCATAAAAATCTGACACAGAAATATTTTTAAAATTGTTTTACTTTCTCTGTTATACTTTTCTCATTATACTTTCAGACAGGCTTCTTCAGGCTTCTATGCAAAATAGCTTTCTGTCTTCCAGCTTTGATACCATCAGCTCTAGTACCTTAACTGTGTAACCACAGCAAGGCTGTATTTTCACATTCTGAAGCAGTGTTATATAAATGGGGCTTCTTGCTCCTGTCCTGCACCCTGCACACATCAGCACAGCTGTTTCCTCACTGAGAGTAAACCTGGGGAAGGAAACTAACTCGGGAAAAAACACCCTGAGTTACAGCAGAGGGGGGAAGTTATTTTTCAACCATATTGGTTCCCTCCTCTGTTTCACCATAGCCCAGCAGAGGTAAGGGACATCCTGGAACCAAGACTGGTTTAGGCACTAAGGACACGAAAGAACTCTACATGAAAGCACAGCCTGCTCTGCATTTATAGGTACAGATTCCCAGGCCTATTGCTTAAAAGATGCTTTACCTTTCCTCTCCCTAAACCAGCTGTCAAAACCGCTTCCAACAACAGGCAGTAATCAGAAACTGATAGTGAGATCCTACACAAAGAGTTCAGTAGCAGAGTGCTAAGGTGCCAGTGTAATGGATACAAAGACTTTCCGCTCCCTAAACTAGCTGCAGATGCAAAAAACCTGTCAAAACTGCTTCCAATAACAGGCAGTAATCATAAACTGATAGTGAGATACTACGCAAAGAGTTCAGTAGTAGAGCGGTATGATGCCAGTGTAATGGATACAAAGTATGGACACTTCTTCACAATTGAAGACAATTTAATTTCTCAGATGGCTAATAGAATCATAGAATCCTTTAGG
>NW_008612923.1:0-29375 GCF_000691845.1 Merops nubicus
TTATTTTTATTTTTTTTTAATTAAGAAAAGCCAAACCCTAGAAACCAGTGAATTCATATTGACAGATTCCTTCTGGAGGTGAATATCTAAAGTTTAGCTTCTAAGTTGCTGTTCTACTGATATGGGGTTTTTTTTTCCTACCCTTTCATTATACCAAATGGAAAAATACGTTATGCTATTACCATTGGTGTTCAAACTCAAACAAGTTCTGGTGCCTTCCAGACCTTCTCCAAGGACTCATCTTTCCTGCATAGCTGCAGTGGTAGAAAAAAGGGGAGCGCTGTGCTTTTGTTCATTATCAGGACACTAAATGGGGTTTCTGTCATGAGAAAGCTCCACAGAGCCCTGTAGAACGTTTTTTATTTTCTCACATAATTCACTCCCTTCTGAAAGTGGATCTTTATATGAAAAAAAAACAAGAGTGCTTTAATTAAGAATAGATGTCTTTCTGAAGGAAATGTCCAGCTCAGGTAGACACGTCTAAGCTCGAGGCTGGAACTGGACTGAAATTTTCTGGTTTGTATTTTTTGAATCCTCGAGATAGTCACTCCATCTTCACCCTCTCTTTGCTGGCTGGAAGCAGGAGCAGGTTGAGAAAGTACATATGTTCATGAGCTGGTATCTCACAGCCTGACTGTGCTGGTGGATAAGTCTGAAATAGGATGAGTCTGGGTTGCCTGTAAAGTCCACTTGCTGCAGGACCATCTTTACAAAAAGACCTTTTTCAAAATAACCGTGGCTGTCTTGTGGTATAACTACAATAGGAGATGGAAGAGTTGGGGAAAACAGCATCTGTACAAGAGAAAAACAAAACTGTGGGAACCTATCTGCGTTTCCCTGTCTACCCCTTCCCTGCCTGTGTCAGCACACCAGTGCAGACCTGACCCCAGCACATTCCACAGCAGAGTATTGCACCTGCAGGGCTGCACAGGATTGTCCAGAGGGACTTCCCAACCCTAGTGCCTGCAGCACTGAGTTCCAGAAGGTTCCTCCTATGATTCATTATTTTGGAAAAAGTCTCAGACTGATGGCTAAATTGTCTCTGCTGCAGTTCAAAATAGCAGGGAATAGTCCAGGTAGACACATGTGAGTTCTGTAGCAAACATTGCTGGCCCTCTGTAGCAAACGTTGCTGGCTGCTGTGAACACCTCGGCAATAGAGACAGTCATATTGTTCACTGTTTTCCTCTTCAGTGAGGAGAAATAGAGATGTTTCATTCTGGTGAAACAAACACATTCAAAACTAAACCAAAACATGAAGAAAAAAATTAAGAAAAGGCCTGGCAGAATTTCCTTCAAATGACTGTATAGTGTGGTTTCTTCTCTCCAAAAAAAAAAAAATGATTTGAAAAATTTACTGTTCTTTGAAAGAGAAAATACCAGTTTGGTGTCCCAGCAGTGACAGAGCATTTGTGGAAAGTAAAGATACAGATGTTGCTGGTTATGACCTTGTTACTTTGATGTAATGATGTGAGCAGGACTTAGCGCTTACAGACTTTAAACGAAAGATGCTATTTACCAAGGTGGCCAAGGGCTGAATTCACATTTAGAAAAATAAATTAAAATCCCATTGAAAAGAATGTTTTATTTACTTTGTTTTTTTCTTTTCATAGCTGGGATGAAAATATTTCCCTAGATGATGATACAATGATATTCAAATGCAATTCCCTGAGAAATACCCAGACTGAGATATTTAATTTGAAATTAGTTAAGTGGTTATTTGGCTGAAAGCTTTTTTCAAAACAAGATCTACTTATGAGTCTTCAGGCTAAAGGAAATATTCTACTGAATTTAATTAAGAATGGGATTCTCTACTAACTTCAATCTAGTAGTAACCCGCAGGTTTATTTTTTGATAATTAGTGTGTCTGCTGGTTAATATGATAATCATTACTACATTTGCAACAACTGAGAACTCTAATCAAATAAATAAAACAAACAAAAAAAAATCATGCTCTGTGTTCACAGAGTGGGTTGTTTGTTTTGTTTTTGTTTTTTTTTTTTTCTTGGAGGAACCCTCTGGATGCATTGATACATGTTATTTATTGCAATGGTATTACCTCAAAACCTAGAAACTGTTCCTATGTTGGTGTTTTAGGATAGGATAAGATTCAGAAGGGGAGGCAGTCTGGTTGCTATCAGTAAAAATCTGGTGATAAAGGGAACTGGGGTTTTATTTTTCCTTCTTCTTTTCAGTGTCTTCTACAAGGCTTTAAGAAGATGCCTTAGGAAAAAAAAAAAAAGGAACTGTGTTACTTAAAAAAAAAAAAAAGATACAGTTTCTGATTTCTTAATAGAAAAGTAATATTTTTAAGAAAAGAATGTGACAGATTGTTTTAGCACTTATTCAGTTTTATCCAATGCCACTTCATTTTTTAAGACAGAAAAATAATCATCTTTGATAGGATATCTGTGTTAAAAACACAGCAATGAGGTATTTCCAATGTATGTCAAGAGGGTATTGCATAACACTTCTCAGTGCCGTTTTCTTAGCAAGTAATTGGCAAAGGATGGCAATAAATGAGGGTCACTTTGGAAAGACGAGGGAGGAGCCTTCTCAGCAGGAGCCTTTGGGAATAGCTTTGTGAAGACCTTGTAGAAGTGACACAGTTTATTAGCTGATAGGGTTTCTGGTAGGTGAATGTGGGGTGTTGAAGTCCAGGCAGCACTTCTGACAGAGTGTACCTCTGAGTCTGCCTGGCTCAAGGAGCTTTCCTGACAACCACTTCAGCTGAACTTCTTCAGCTGGACCTGGTGCTGTTCTCCATACAATTCACTGCTTTCAGCACTTTAGCTGAGGGTTTGCTTCACTTGCAATAGTTATCAAAAATGGCTTTGGTTCTTCCCAAAGTTACAGACTAATGCAGCTGCCTATGCTGTGGCTGCAGGAATGTCAAAAATCTTCACTCAGAATCAGAACTACTACAAAACTCTCTACACTCACCACGTCTTTCCACTCCCTCCTTTTTGCCCCTCCCCCAGCTGAGAACTGTTCAGCCATGATGTCCATGACAAAAGAGGCTGGAGATGATAACATAGGGGTATAGGATGGGAAGGGACCAAATGAACCGTCATATCAGGCTGCCTGCAATCTCAGGCCATTGTGTCAGAGCAAGACTCAGCACGATGGTGAGGAAAGGGATTCCTGTAGATTGCAGGAGCGAAAGATAGCTCCTGGGACAGTTTCTTTCCCCGGAGGCTTCTTCCTTCCTCCTTCTGCAGATGCTTGCATGACAACATCATGCAGCACTTGTGTCATGGAGTTTATTCCTACAGTTTTTCCATCTTGTGTTCAAGCACACAGGATCAGGTTGTAAAGAAGGTAATAAGTCCATGTGAGTGGAAATGCTCACAAGTAAACACTTTTGTCTTTCAGATCTGCTGCCAAATTCTGTATGGCAAAGTGCCTTGATAACTGTGATGGTCTCTCAAAACTGGGCATATAACAAATCTTTTCAATTCATCTGTTCTTCAAGAAAAAGAAAGCCTATTTAGTTCTTTGAAACACAGGACAAGAGTTCACATAAGGGCTCCTCTGTATGCTTTGAAAAGTCTCCTTTTATCTGTACATTTTACAGTCCATTGGGAAAGCACTCAAATATTCAAAGATACCAAAATCAAAGGCTAGCTAGTGTCCAGGTAATCCAACCAGCAGGTTTTTGTAGATTACTGTTGTACATTTTCTGTAGACATAGTGTTAAAGCTCTTTCAGACATCATCTAGTAAAAAAGAAGGAAAAAAGGAGAAAAAAGAGAGCTTTTTTTACTATTAGAAGTATTATTTCCCCAGGTGCTCAAGTCCTACCTTCTCTATCATTTAATTTGTGCATGATTTTTCATAAATACTAGAAAAAGGATACTAAGATCTGAAAATGGGATCCAGCTCCAGAGCTAGAAATATTAATAATTTCTCCTTGTTATCTATTTATTTCTCAAGAGTTGAGGCTTTGTTTTCCTGCAAGTCTTGAAAGAATGCATTTTGCTATCTTGATATGCACCACATGGAAATCAGAATTTCAAAGGGAGCCAACACAATAGTCTACTTTTAGAATCCAGTTCAAATAATTTAGTAAAATAATGTTGGCTGCCTTCTGCATTATCATCTCAATTAAAAAGGATAATCAGGGAAATATTACATAGATTAAGGAAAAGTTCAAGTAAAACTATAGACTGAAGGTAAATTTCTGTTCCCTGAAACCAAAACATTCTTTGAAATTAAAAATAAAGGCTGTGATAATGACAGGGAAAAGAATAATTGCTTTTAATTAATAAAAATGGAAAGGTAAATAGATTGATAGGGATGGATCATAATTTCATTTTTGTTAAGAGCTGCTAAAAGTAATCCTACATCATAACACACACTGAGTGCTTGAGGAGTTTGAGCAATAAAAGTGTGGCTGAAAACAAAATAGTGTTTGTTTTCATCTGAAGTTAACTCCAATAACCCTGATTTTGCCTTTGAAAGAACGAGCACTTCTTTAACTCTTATAACTCTATCAAAGGGTCTAAGAACCTTAAAAACCACTGTAAAGGAAATAAGTGCTTCTGTTTTACAGATAAACATCGAGGCCAGCCGAAGGCTAAGCATTTGGGTACCCTCATGAAATGAGAGGAAGGCCCACAGCAGGAGGTAATGCAGTACGTTTTATGCAGTAGGTTTTCAGGTCAATGTGGCATGAAGACACAGGAGAAAAACATCCAGTAAAGAAAAAAGAGCCAATGCAGATGGGCAAGTCAGCCTTTCTGATGGGGCATTGTCAGCAGCCTAACTACAGAGCTTTCCTCTGCAGCCACATCCAAGCTCAGCCAGGCATGATGGCTCTGACTCTACTTCAGGCTTAGCTAAGTGTGATGCAAGTGAGATTAATAACCCAACCACCCCATTCCAGGACTTCCAGTGAGGAAGAAAAGCTGCTGGACTCAGGAAGGACCTCTCTTTTGTCCATTAAGGAAATGTTCTTCAAAGTGTAAACATCGGTGGAAAAACTAACTGCTTTCTGTGGCTTTGAAAATTTCCTTCCTCAAACTGAAAATTGAGTACAAGTTGTCTTTCATCCTGTGACAGTAGTGCCAGGGCCTCTAGTCACTAACTGAACATAAATAATTAACCAAGAGATACTCCTGCAAGTTCATTTGTAGTGGAAAACATTTTTATCTACATAATGCAATGTGGCAGCAGGGGAAAACCTACTCCATGATAGGCCCACTTCAAGATTTTGTTCAAGAAATCAGTGTGGCAGAGCTCAGTTTTTCCAGTCTTATGGCTTTGCAGCAAGGTCTGAAGAAGAATTTTGGTTGTACATTTATTAGTGGTTTTTCAGTATCTCTTGAGAAAGCATTTTCCAGAGACACAGTGCAGCTCAGACCAAACAGTTTCACCTCACACATAAGACCCCAGAAGGAAGGGGAGAAACCTCAGGTCTCTGCTATAGACATGCTGTAGCTTCAGGGGAGCATGGAGGAGGACTACAGTGATTTGAGTCTCATGCTCCCTGGGTGCAACTAGGCATGTGTACAAAGTGGGAAAAAGTTATTTGTTGTGAAACATCTGGTCCAAATATTCCACATGATGTACAGCATCCACTTCTCTACAGTGCTGAGTCCTATCCACTCACCTGAGGTGACATCAGGCAGGATTAAAAGGGGCAGTCCATGTAATATCTGTACGTGCTACAGAGGTAAAGGAAGGCTTCTAGCTCTGGCCAAAATGCCAAGAACAGGACTCTGCACTGAGACTGCCTTACCTCCAGTTCAGCTTTTCTCTGCAGTGACAGAATAAGGAGGTTCCGCCCACGCAGGCAGGGTTAATAGTTGAAGGGTTTCTCCCTTAAAGCAGCTTGCAACACTACATTTAAATGTGCTGCATGCATTATTCATCTTTTTGGAGCAAGCAAGAGCGGAGGCAGCTGTCAGTCCCATCAGCGTTTCGGAGCTCTACCCTCCAGCTGCCTCTGGGAGGCATGAGAAGGAATGCCACAGTCCATGGGACCAGTGGCCCACGCTTTCAGGCTGGGGAGCAATTATTTGCCAGGGTAGTTTCAGTCCCAGAAACACCATATCCAGCTTTCTCTAGGGAAGGCTGGAGGAGGATTTTGTTACAAAAAGGGAGAGATTTTCTTGCATACATCTTGTATCCAAGGCAGGCAATTGTGACTCTTCTCTCAATAGGTTTGCTAAATTTCTTCTCTTGCACCTTTGTCTCTCAAGGCTTTTCCACAAAAGATTATAAAACCTACAAAACTTCAGGACTGTAGCTTATTTTCTCTGCAGTTTAGTGAATACAGCACCTCACACGTCAGACAAATGATTGTGGTTGGGATCCTTCTATATAATTAATTTGAATATGAAGCACAATGTAAGGAACATCCTGGCTACTGTTAGTGATACTTCTGTCCACAATGGCTTGATGTGTACAGCCTCAAAGTCGAGGAAATCCAACAATTGTCTGGCTCCTATTCTACTCACACATGGCTGGGCTATTACAGCTTGGTGAGAGGTCATTACACAAACACAAGCATGACCCCACTCTCTTAAGCACTTACAGTCAAGTTTAGATATTTGACTGCATGTATTTTAGTCATGCTATGCTCCTAACAAAGGCTCATACAATTCCTAGAGAAAACAACATAATTAGCACAAACTTCAAACCTCTCTAACTTGTCCCAGCAGAAAGCAAGCCTCTGCACAGCCAGAACAGCGTTGGGCTACTGCCCGTGAATGCCAGCTGGTCTCCCATGCTTCTCTTTGCCTCCTAGGACTTAATCATTAATCCTATATTGAGGTGGGCTGTTGTTAGATGTTGGGCTGAACATCTCATTCAGAACTCTCATACACAGTAGCAATTTTTTTCATGTAGAGATAGTCTGGTCAAGGTCCATTTGTCGAAGTGACCCATTGCAACGTGAGACTAAATCTGCAGTACAGTGGTGGTGAGAAAACTGTTACCTTTTGTTGTTGTTCATTTTACCCTGTTACAACATCACCTCTATTGCCAAAGTCCATATAACATAGCACTGGGGGGACTGTACAACAATGCAAACAAGGAAGACATCTTGAAATTCTCACACTGAGAAACACAGAGCAGGTTTCCTTTATGTCCCACTTTCAGCACAAGGAACAGTAAAACAGAAATCAATAGACATTATTACCCAGAAGGAAATAAGGAAAAAGAAACAGCTAAAGTTAAAACTGTGACTTGGTATATGATAGCACTTTGATCTTATCAATTAGAAAACAATTTGACTTCAGTCTTTTTTTCTGGGCATTACGGCCAGGATAATAACAACCCTCTAAACTAAAAGGATCTCTTCTAGCTCAAGTATTATTTATTCACATGCTTTATTATTCTGTTTCATGGAAAAATGTAAGGAGAACATTTCATTAACTGAAGGAAAATAAAGTTTTCTTTTTTAACATCATTAACATGGTAGCTCTGCAACCAGGGGCAATGTTTAAAACACTGAATGTACCTAGAGATATAATGTGGCATGGAAACTTTCCATGCATTCAATGAGAGATGACAGCACACAGATAAAATACCAATCCCTTGTTATCAGCTCTAGGTACCAGACTAAGTGCAACTGTCAGAAATTCTCAGCAGACATTGACACGACCAAGACAGGGTTCATTTAGGGTCACTGCAAATTCCTGCTTCATTTGCATAAGCATTTCAGCATGTGCTTTAAGTCTTGATTTCCAGCAAAGGCTTAAGAAATAAAACATAGCCATATATTAACAGCAAACAATTGTTTGAGGCCCAGATCCTCAAGAGTATTTAAACTCTAATACCTGCTGACTTCCAGGAAAGGCAATCCAGTATCTTAGGCCAAATATTTTGCCATGTGAACTCAGTGTCTGTCCCATCCTTATGAGTGTTTAGTGGCAGTTAAGATGATGGAAGAGAATCAACATCAAATTAAGAAATACTTTATTTGGGTTTTTAACCATAGTTTAACTCCACAGCCTGATAAAGGATGATGAACTTATTTTATTCTCTCAAGGTATGATAGAGAGAATATTCATTTTCTTCATAGAACAATCGTATTGCATTTTATAAGTGTTTGGTAAGTTTTTTGTTTATTGCCTCAGTGTTCAGCCATTAGCAGTGAATCGTTGTGTTGTTATACAAACCAGAAAACAACAACTACAAATAACAGTCTCTGCCTCAGGACACACAATAAACTGAAGAGAATGCTCTGAAAATGCTTTAGAAATGCTTGCCAAAACTAGACTTGCTGTTTATGGCCAGAACAGACGCCTGCTAATTCAGGTAGGCATTTATATTATAAAATCATTTATATAATAATATAAATCACATAAATTATAAATTATGTCTACACACATGTCTCAGAGTCACCTGCACTGTGGCCATGGCTGTGCCAGCCATACATCCATCCTGTATGGAAGGTGAAAAAAGGATTTGGCGACCACTTTAACGTTTTAGGCTGGTAATTGTAATTATATTGTGATATAATCCCAGGGTGTGAAAACTATACACTCTGCCAAAAAGCAAAATCATAATTCCTGGACTTGACATGTGATACCTTGGTTGCGAACAATGTCTGAGCCCCAGATCTTTGACAGTTTATATGCATATATAAATTCTTATGCCAGGCTAGAGAAATGAACCTGAAGTCAGTTATAAGAGGCAGAACACTCCAATGGTTGTTTCCCAAGTTGAAAAGCAGAGGAGCTGTATCTTGTTTTGTTTTGTTTTCTGAGCAACATCCATCCACTGTCATCTGGCAAGCTGACAGGAACTTCCTATGTTTAATTTCTTCACAGAAAGGTACCTGTTTTTACATCAGTTAAAAACTGATTAAACAGTGATGTGAATAATTTAGACCTTCCTTCATCAATATCAGCAAAAAGGTAGACAAAAAGATATTTTAAAAGAACCTTTAACAGAAAGTCTGTATGGGCAAGGATAACCATGGGCAGGGAACAGAGCTGGAGTATTTGGGAGCTGACTGGAGCTCTATCATTGACTGTTTGGAAACCAGAAAGCCAACATTGCACCTCTGCATTCTGCATCTGCAAAATGGAGATAATAATACCAAGACTGACTTTTTATACACTATCACCATGGTCTCTCACTTCTGCTGAATACCCCTTTCTTTTTGAAGGTACCATCTTCCTAATGTTTTAATGTTGTTAGTGATTGCAGTCAGGGACAGAGAGCTACAATGAGCAACAAAAACACAGGCCTTCATTTAGAGACAATCTGTTTAATAAATATGACTGTAAAAGCAATAAACAATAGCAATTATACATTACGCTACATTGTATTTAACGAAAGGGGAAAAGTAGATGAAAAACTACATCAAAAAAAGTAATTTTAAAATTAGAAATAGTTCCAACACTCTAAGAAAACTTTTTGATCATCTTACTATAAAAATAAGTGGGCTAATGTTGGACTTCAGTGGGGAGTATTATACAGTTGCTGCCAAAACTTTCCCATCTTTCTTAAAGCTGTAGTTGCAATGAGAATGGCGAACCCATACAAAGAGCTGTGCTTCTCTCAGTCTACAGAGAAACTACAGAAAGAGGCATAGAGCTCTGTGTTGTGATTATCCTTTGACTACTATGGGTCTAATGTTCTTAGACCTGGTATCACATTTTTTCTCTGCTAGAAAGTAGGCTGATTTGTGCTTAGGCCCGTTTTGTGACAAACTCAAAACCACCATCACCGCCAAACCACCACCCCAGGACTCTGGGCAAGAAGAACAATGCTGTTTTCTCCTGTGTTTGACTCAGGTTGCCATGTGTAATGTGTATTGAACGAAACTCACTCACGCCAGGAATCAGGGTGCCTCCTAAGTGCCTCATGCTGATTGTGAACTGGCATCTATTTGCCTTCACCTAACATAGTTAAGTAAGTGCATATTTGCTATTATCTTTCTCCATTTGCACTTCAAACCAAAATCCTGGTGCTAGGTTTACCTGAGTTGGGTTGGAAATCAATAGGTGTGATGACCAGAGGTTAGGCTTCAGCCAGACATACAGTGTCCTGGGAGGACTTGTTCAAGGTATGCTAAGCCTGCTTTCCTGCTGTTCCCTTGCACAGTCAACATGAACATGTCCTGCGGCCTCATTCCTAGTTGCAGTGTAAGACACAAGCTTCTATCTCGTACTACAGTGATTTTGTGGTGCTGGGGCTCAAACTGCCTGACAACACTCTCAGGCCAAATCCTCCTTTATTCTCCCACCTCTGCCCAGAGTGGCAGTAGTTTGCAGGTCTGTAACCAACGTGCTCTGCTAAGAAAGCACATCGACTTTTCCCTGCTCCCTACTCTATGGACAAGGTGTCTTTCAAAAAAATCTATAGTCCTTCAGGCTACTCTCAAAAGGCAGAGATCTGGAACCTCCTCAGACAAATCCAAACATCAGCACTAAATGCAGCGGAGGGTGCAACTAGGACTTTCAGCCCAAATTGAAGGTGTAAGGCTGGTACAAAGTCTACGTTCATGCTGGCAATAACCTCCTGCAACTGCAGTACCAACAGACCTCCCTGCCTATAATGCTAGTTCTGTTCTGTCCAAGGTCAGGAGGCAGAAAGCCAGCTTTCAATCATGGGATGCCTTGGTGTGAGTAGGCTACAAAAGCTGTTTAAGAAAGAGCCTGGCCTTGTGGTTGGGGTCATCCACACTCAGCCTCCTCACAGCCATGGGACACAGACAGCAGTTGCAGGTAGAGGAATGAAGGGCAGAGTTCAAACAAAGACATAAACCAGACTGACCAAGAGTATTTTCAGTGCCTTTAAAATCCAGTGTGATTTTTTTTGTGTCCTATGAAAGTCTGCTGGGGTGGCTAGCCCTCCCACAGCCCAAAGTGCTAAAAGAGTAGTTAAATCTAAAGCCAAGAACCCTAAATGCCCCCACCCACCTCCCCCAGCCCTTCTCCCCCCCACATCCCAGCCCAGCCCTCTCCCTAAAGAAGAGACCCCCATGCATATCCTTGGCCTATGTCATTATGAATTTTCTACAAATTAGAGACAGATCAGAAAAAAAGAGAGCGGAGGGGTGAGGGGAAGGGCCACAGGAGTGAATAGTGGTACCAGTTCCTCTCCCCCCCCACCCCCACTAAAATAGAACACCTGTACAATGCAGTTCCACTATGGTCTCAGTATAATGTCCACATGCACAGGCTTAAAGCTAAAAACCCTTTGTCATCTGAAGAATTAAAAAGTCCAAATGCAGTGAGCTCTCTTTTTTTTTTTTTTTTTTTTTTTTTTTTTTCCCCCCGTTTGATACAGATATATATTGGTGTCCTCTATTCAACCATTTACATAGGTAGGGATTTCTTTTGTGCTCTGGGGCTCAGCAGCTGTGGAAATACTTCCTGTTGCAAAGAAAGAACAAAATAAAAGAGTTAGTAAATAACAAGTGTGATTAACTAAGGGAGATGTTTGAATGCATCACCTTGCTGGCCTTTGGGATTCAGCTGTTCCACACTGACAGGTTCTTCCCAGAAATGTTTCTTGTCATTCAAAACACTGAAGGTGATGTTCTGTTCTTTTGCTAATGAAGATGATTTGTTCATGTTGAACAGAAGAGGGAGAGGCCAGAGCAGAGGGATGGAGGGAAGGAGGGGCTGAGGTCCTCAGAGGAAATGTGTAATTTATTTGCAATGACTGGAGATTTAATAAATAACCTTAAGCTCTGCATTTGCAAAATAAGAGCTTAAACCATTCACATCCAGAAAATAAGAACTGTAGGGTTTTTTTTCTACCAGAGTTTGAAGAAAAAATTAAATGATTTGGGGACATTCATTCTGATTAATCCAAGGAAGGATCCTGGAACATTAGTCAAAGGGTTTGAAAAAACCTGGCTTCTGAACAAACATACAAAAGAGAAACACCCAATTACAGTCTTTCTTTGTTTTCCCAAGAGACAGAAAACTCATTAAAACAAAAATTGCTGATTTCCAGAAACAGATAAGATGGTTGTATAGGAAAGTGAAGAGCATTTGCACTGTTCACACCTAGGTCCAGACCTCCTCATTTTGTCAATGAGCTCTGATTCAGTTCCCTCATTCATCTTACTGACAAGATAGAAAAACACTCTTCAAAAGTTTGTTGGACTGATTCCTTTTGATAGACAATTAAGTCTATGTATCCCATATATTTACCTTTTGTGCTTGCTAGCGCACTTACAGGTGCAAACCAAAGAGTTCTAAAAGGCCAATTTCTAGTTCAATAGTGTCCAGTACACAGCTGAGAAACACACAAAAAGCTTACTATTGTAGAAAGACAGAAATGCGATAGTTCCACCAAATGAAAACCTCACCCCAAAATTGTCTTTTAACTACTCTTATCCTAGAGGTTTCGAGGGCTTAGTTTTCAACACGAGCAAGAGCACTTTTGAAGGTACCTTGAGTAGACCCAGAGAGTGACTGACTTGCTGTTTCAGTCTGAGTAATATGTGAAAAAATGTTTCCCCTACCCCTGGAACAGAATGAACCATGGTCATTACATTCTTTTACAAAGGGGAAACTCAAAGCCCATCTAACTCTAGAAAGAGTAGAAAGAGAGTTTCTGACCTGAAATTGGGTGTTTCTCCCTCACCATCTTACATAATTTTTCCCTGGGGGCATCTGGGGGGTTAAAAAAAAAAAACAAAAAACAAAAAGACAAAAAGTATTGTTAAAATTTAGGACCCACCGCTCCGGGTCTTGGCTTGAAACCTCTTGGTGATCCACAAGCCTTTTGGGAGTCCTCTGTCCAGACTACCTTGGCTGCATTTCCTTTCCTTGGGTTCTGGACTGTGGCCTGGGGTTGCTCTGTATGGGGAACACCACATGGGAAAGTTGGTCCCCTCACTCCATCCTGTGTTCTGCTAAGCAGGGATGTCCAGGTCTGCTGATGAATAGCTGCTTAAAAGGTTTCAATATCTAACAGATCTCTCCTCAGTGAACAGGTGAGGAGAGGTCGGTATTGCCTGCAGTGGGGCTTCCAGCTTAGACATGAGCTTCATCAAGAGACTTTCTTCTTTTTCTTCCTAGGTTGCTTCACAGGCCACAATCTTAGCACATCACATTCCCTCTTTTAATTGCCCTTCCCCTTGCTCCCTCTCTGCAGTAGCTATGCAGAGAGGCCTGCTTTAGCAAATACTCCTGTACATTTTAGGAACATCCTCAGGTGGGATCTAAGGTTTGGTTAAAGCTGACAAAATTGTGCAAAACCTGGGATCTCAGTTACAACTACACTTCACTCCTGTTTAAGTCAAAGGAGCTATAAATTTAATTATAATTTTTCATTTAATTAATTCCTCTAAAACAGGTCCGTGTCCTTATTTGCAGGGGTCCTGTACTGTACCTCCAGTCTGGGTCTGCAGAATTATCACCTCACAAGTGAAGCTGAGCAATGCCCAAGCAATGCCCAAGCAATGCCCAAGCAGTGCTGGCTTTAGCAGAAGATGTCCCCAGGCTGGAATCTCCCTGTTCTATCCCAATGCTTTTACTGTAGCCAGGGTAACAGAAAACACAGAAGCATGAGCCTGACTGCTATCGGTATGCCCACTCCAAGTCTATTCACTTCAGGTCCTATGAAATCCTGCTTTGCCAATTTGGAATCACAGAGGCCTGTGAGAGAAATAAGCCTGAGGGCAACCCAGCTGTCCAGTGCTGAGATCCCAGCTTTTGCTCCATTTCCCTGGGAATCAGCCAGGCTAACACTGCTGCTGGCAACAAGGTCTAACACAGCACAAAGGCCACCGCAGTCAAAACGTCAACGAATATTTAGCTCTTAGGTCTGACTTACCGAATCACCTGCCCACCTCCATGTTCCAGGTGAAGGTGGCTGAAGTTCTCCTGGATGTGGGGTTTAGCCTCACAACTACATCAGCCTCAGCAAAATAAATTAAATTGCCTTATAGCGCAAGTTAAATGCTGACAGGATTTTTGAGAAGGAGAGGGGATCTACACAGAGCAACTAGGAGAGAGAAAAAGCCTAAAGTTGTTGCCCTCTGTTTCACCACATGGTAGTGAGGGAGAGGGAAGAGTTAGCGAAGTTTTCTGTAGCAAAACTAATGCTGCAGCAGAAAAGGATGGGAGGAGGAGTGTGCAGGAGTATGGGAAGGGAGGAGGCTGAGGAAAGGGTTAGCCAATTCTAAGTCAGAGTCTGACCAGCTGTGGGATGCTGCAAGTTATTTACCTATGGGCTGGACTTCCAACTTCTCATCTACTAGTTGCTCAGGGCTCATCAGCTCACTTTGAGGGACATTAGGTATGCTTTCCCTCTGACTGACTGGACTGACCATCTCTTGATCTTTTTCATTCTGCATCTGTGCATATATATTAAGACCAGGAATCTTCCTAAAACATTAACAGAAACCATCATTGTGGGGTACTCTGGCAGATGTTGCAGTATCAGCTTTTACAAACCAAGAAAAAAATCACTGCAAAAAAAGAAAACCCAGCAAACCAAAACCCAAACACATCAGTGAAAGACAGCAATGGGGAAATGGCTCAGGGATGGTCATACCTTTTGAACTTGTAAATAACAAACACAGCTAATCCCACAAAAACGACAGAGAGGAGCATCAGCATAGCTGAACCACTGTGACTGGGAGTGAGGTCCACCAGGGGAGCTGCAAGAAAGGGGCAGAAGGTTAGAGCCTAGAGTGAAAGTTGCTCCCTCCAGAAACATAGTTCATTCTCCCCTTATTGCAATTGTAGCAGGCCTCATCTGCCTCCACACATCTCCAGGACTTCCCTGCCTTTCTAACGCACCTGTGAAGAAACCTGGGTTCAGACCACTTGTGATGCTCAGTCTACCCCTTGGTGTGAAGTCCCATAGCTTTCTCCTTAGAGGCCTCTCTTCTCTGGCCTGTTAGAGAACTGCCTGAAACATACTCTCCCATACTGCAGACAGTTACCTAAGACATTCATAAATAAGGTCACTTGGGTACCAAACCTGGCATTTTCTGGATGATCCTGGAGCTACTTACAGCCTACCTTGTCATGTTGACTTTCTATTTTGCTTAGAGCTAGTTAGGTAGCTCCCAATAAATAGTGAATAATGAGAAGTAGCTCCTCAGATTTTCTGTAGCTATAATGCTCACCAAATGTACTGTTCTCTGTTCAGTCCTGGTCCTTCATGACCAGAAGTGTGGTGCCCTTTGTGGACCCTGCCTTAGCATCCATGCCTTGTCAGAACAGCTCTTCTCACACCTCTGACATTTTCAGTCTCTTCCTTTATCTCTCTCCTACTCTTCTGAACATGTTCTATTCTCTTTCCCTTGGTGTTCTGCTCTTTCCCACAAGTCTTCCATACGAGTGAGTGCACAGGTTCAAGGAAAAAAAAAAAAAAAACAAAAAACAAACCCAACCATAATCAAGCAAAAAGTTTCTCTGTGCTTCTTGTTGGCTTTGCTCAACACTTTTTCATAGCTCCTTGCAAATAAGGCCACATAAAACAGCCAGAAGCATGGCTTTCCCAGAAATACAAAGCAAACTGTATTAAACAGAGTTTCCATCACTCATATGCACATACACAGAAACAGAAAGGCATCTAGTGTCCAGAAAGGGACACACTTATGTCCAGTAGCCTCAGCTGTTCATGCAGACACCAATGAAACATACTATAGACAGACATACAGCTGTAGCTGTGCCATTGCACAGAGCTAGTGCACAGAGCAGATACATCCTCACTGACTGGCTCTATCTGGCATTACACACAGAACAAGGTGTGGGTAGTGCCCTCCTCTGCAAGGCAGTGAAAGTTACCCTGGAGCCACTGGCATACAAATCCTCCTTCTCTTGCCCCTCTTCAAATGCACTGAACAGACCCATCCAAAGTCAGAGCCAGGAGACACAACAAAACATACACACACAAGAAAATATTTACTCAGGCACACACATCACATGTACACATGACAAAATTTACAAAGAGAAGTGAAAAAATGTCTTCCCACATCAAACAGGCTGTCCTCAGGGAGGTGAGGCACTAGGGTGAAATGATTTGTTATTATGAATGCCTCACACATCTCCACTCTGTTCCCTTTTTTGTCTGTATTTTGTGGGTCTCTGCAGTTCTGTGGGATGACAAAGTGGCTCTCTAACTGATTCAGGCTCAGCATCACTCAATGTTCTTGTTATAATGCTGTGCTGAGAGTCTGGTAATAAACAGCTATTTAAGTGCTTTATTGAGGAATATTGGCGTATTTCACTGTGCCTTGGAGTTAAGGTTGCTGTCTGTTGGGCTGGGCACACTGTTTTGGTGGTGGGGTTTTTTTGTGTGTTTGGCTTCTTTTTTTTTTTTTTTTCATGAGCATAAGCAATGAACATGATGAATGGTTTGCAATCCGTTGTCCATAATTGCCATAAATTATCCTTCCTCCAGTGTGGCTTGAATAAAGAAGACAGAGGTGTGAAATGTGCTGAGGCCAACACCTGTCATTCTTCTGTGCTCCAGAAAAGGTACGTGCTCATGTACAACACACACAGAGGCTCATTTCTACAAGTTCTGCTTGAATATTCACACCAAACTAGTTTAAATATCTGCACTTTTGCTCCCTGAAGCAGAGGAGCTGCAGAAATTGCTGCTGTGCATGACCAGGCACGCACACAAGGAGGAATACACACATGCACTAAGGCAGGGGAACATAAAGGCAGGTATATGTATATGTTTTGTGGTTCAATCAACCAGAGCTCATAGCTGCCCGAAGTCCCGCACAGTCCTAGTGAAAAGGCCAGGAAAGCAGGGGGGTACCGTGGACCAGAGCAGCACCTCTGGGCCATGTTCACTCCTGTGCTGGCCTGTGTTCCAGGTTACCCTGCTTTGTTTTTTGTTTTTTTGTTTTTTTTGTTAATAAAACCTTAGATTTCAAAATGACAATTCTCCTTCTTCCTTGACAATCAAAACAACAGTATTCATCAGTGAAGTAAATATTTCTTTTTGCATTTTATCAAATTCTAAACCATTCCCAAATTTTGATGTCCTTAAATTGGGCCTTTTGTTTAGACAGGGAACTGACTGATGATCTCTGCAGCTTGGTAAGGAGCCATATTCTCTCAAAGACCTCCCAGTGGCTGCCCTCTGAGTATTTTAATATCTTGTCTAGCAGTCCACACTCATTTTGCATTCTTACTGAATCATATTTCTGCAAGGGACAAAATCCTGTAGCGTTCCAATAGGACATTGTAAAGCCAGTTATAGCAATCACTCACATCTCACTACTAGCTTTGAAGAGAAGTACAACAAAGCTTACCTTGCAGGACAAACAAGTGGACCTATTATGGACAAAAAGTACTCATTCCTGGCGTGTGTGTAAACACACATAAAAAGATGTGTTTTCAGAAGCCACAATTATCATGTATTTACACAGCAGGTCTGAGCAGAGCATCCTCTGCCTCAGCCTGAGCTATCAAGAAACAGGCCAGCACACGCCCAGGGGCAATACTCTTATGCAGCATGGCAGTATGTCACACTGGTAGATCCTGCCTTTTGGTTCATTCAGGGCAGCAGAAAAGGTTCAGTAGCCCAGAAAAGTGCCACAGTACTTCCACCATCTGGCTTTGGGACTGGAGCTACCCAGCTTTTAGCTAGCTCTGAGCATGGACAGATCAGCTGAGGTCCCTGTGCACTCCCTCACTCAGAGATGCCCAGAAGTCCTCTACAAGAAGCTGCGGGAGGCTCCTACACAGAGCACAAAACTTGGATCCAGATTTATCTTGTATTAAAGGCAGTGCTAGATATGTGATTTGAAGTGTTACCTGTTTCTACTACATGAAATCAGGAATGCCCCTCAGTGGCAAGAGGTATTCCCAGGAATATCTAATGTGATTCTTTCTAAATAAAATTTTGTAGAAAAGGCCTACAGGATATTCAGGGCCAGAGTAGTCATATCTAAATGTTCATTTGTGATTTGATCATGACTTTAATGAATACTGACCAAAACAGAAAACAACCATGTGCATTGGCAGAGTAAATGCCCATTAAAAAAATTCAAAAATGATGAAGAATTGCAGGTAATTCCATGTTTGATGCTTCCATTAAGATTCTTTCAGATACATTTCTTTTAAGAGATGGGCATGGAGCATTTTCTGAAAGTACATGTATCATCAGTCATCACTAAAAATTCAGCCAAGTATTGCTTCTCTAATAAGTATTATGTAAAATGTATATGAATTTAAATTTAAAATGCAAAGTCATGCAATTCTTCTGTGTCATATACCTATTACATTTTTTTTACAATGTACAGGAGAAAAAAAGAAATCAAACAAACTGACTTGTCTTGTGGTTGTGTTTTTTTGTTTCCTTTGGAGATTACTCAGTTGTGCTACATCTCTGCTTTTTCACGCTTTTGGTTCTAATATGTGTAAAAGCATCTGATCATCTGTCCCACAGCTAATGGAAAGCAGAAAAACACAACAATATTCCCAGGGCAGATACCAGCAAGTTCTGCTTAGGAAAAATGAAATATTGCAAACACCAAAGCTTTCTTCTAGGGGGATTTAAATGCAGTTGCATTACACTCTTTTGTAACAGTCTCTTTTCCCTTTTTGGACAAGGCAGCACATGAACTCACACCAGCTTGGGTAGACTTCTTCATATCACAAAAAGGTTTTTGGAAAGCAGTTTGCTGGTACAAGTGAACTGAGGCTTTTAGTTTACAGGTTATCAAAAGAAGCTCATACTAACGGATCAGAACTATCAGTAGCTCCTGAAGGAAAGGAATTCCTAAGAATCCTGGGCATGGATTTGTCTCATCTCTTGTAACAGTTAAATAGGGCCTGTGCTGTGAAATGAAGGCTTAGCATATAGAATACACAGAGACACTAATTAAATATCAGGATTTTGGAGATGGTTCATTTTGAGATAGGATTAGTTAAAGTCCAAATTTCCTATCTCATACTTGCGGATATGTAAATTGATTCTAGTCTTTCAGACTGCTGAACAACTTCTGAAATGTTCTTAGTTGCTTTGAATGTTTGTTGACTCTAGAATATCTGAATAGGTTAGCTGGTAACCTTTGCACTGTGTGATTAAGCTGAATACACCATGGTGCTGCTTAGCTGTTGAATATTTCAGAGACAGCCAATAAGTACACATTTCTACTGCTGCTTATACTGCATTTCCAACAACAACAGCAAATTCTTGCACGTAAGTAAACAAAAGTATTAGCTGTAAATGCAAAAGACTGTATCTTTTTAGCATGATAAAGAAAGGGGAGGTAGAGCAGGCATTTTAATGTCTGCCCATACACTGAGTTATTGTGACATGACAATAAGACATGTTTTAAATTGAGCTATTAGCACACTACTACCACCAAGGAATATATGGCTTGCTGTGCTACAGAGCAACAGAAAGGGTGTACACAGAAAAAGGATACTGACCTGCTGTTAAATGGGCAGCATGGACAAGGATTTGAACACCTGGCTTCAACTCAAAATGGACCAGGTTTTGGTTCAGTTTCTGGATCAGTGTTTCTGAAATCTGGGGGGAAAAAAAAAATATAAAATAAGAAATGCATTTGTTTCTTGATTATTAGTTTAGACTCCAAATAAATGGGTAGGAAATGGAGCTGCATGCAAAGCAAAGATTTTGCAGAGGCACTAGACTTTCCAAGCACAATTTCCTACTGCCTTACAGAGAAGGAGTTTGTGAAAGCTGAACACATCTATCAGTACAATGTCCAAAGAAGTTTGTGTGTGGTTAACAATGACTGATAGCAAAAAGTTGCTCTGTCACAAGTCTGTAGGAGTGGCCTAGTAGCAAAAGGGCATCAAGCGCCCAAGGAACATTACACCCACATGTCTGGCCTGCCAGACCAGTCAGCAACAGCACATCAGTGAACTCCATATACTTTTCCAGCAAAGAGAAGTATTTCAATTGGTAACGCCCATCCACCCATAACAAATAACTTATTGCTTGTTGAGTGGCCAGCTCCATGATCTTAGAGATAATTCATAACATCATATACCTGAGTCAAAATGAACAGTTTAAGTCTTTACCCCAGCTTGCACTTATATTTTAAGTCCTAAAACCAAATTTCATTTCATCCTGCTCTGATTTTCAAGCCAGCTGCTCCCTAATAATTCAGAATGTAGCAGAACCAGCTCAAAACTGAAAGCATTCACTGACTACAAAGTGTGGCTTAAACAAAATGCATGTTCCGTTTATTCTTATGGGTTACACACAGAAAGAACATGATCTTGTATTCACTTTTTCATGGGAGAGACATTCCACAGAGCTTTTAGATCACTAGATTACCTTGCTGTAGCTCTCATGATAAAAATAAGGCTCTAGCAGAAATGAAGCAGGATATTCCTCCTTGAAGGGCACAACAGAAAAGAGGAGCCTTTTCTGAGATAAGACCCCATGAAATTTGTATTTGTGCAGTGAAGAGGCCAAACTTTGGTCCAATCTGTTGGCAAACATTCCTATTTTAAAGTCAGTTTCTCACAATCTCCAGAGAGTCACTTTCTCCATATCACTCTTAACTATATCCAAGAAGTTCCAGGCACATTGCCATTACAAGCAAAAACCCAGATAGATTCAATCAATGAATGAAAACCTCCTGACATGGTATGTATAGTTTGTTATATGCCTTTTGTATGTTCATTTGCTAGCTGTTTCATGTATTTCATATTTTCTTACAGCAGTGAGCAATTTTCCAACTGAACATAACCACTGCTCTGCATGTTGGTTTATTAGGGAGAGGTGGCTGGAAAAAAAACACAAAAATCACCCCCACCTCATAACACTTAACATGCAGTTGCTGAGAACATCGTGTTTTCATAGCCATACCAAGTCCAAAAGGAATCGTATTCTAGTGCTCACCACTTAATTTAATTTGTTTTAAATAAATCCTTATTCCTTCTCGAAGATTAATGAAAAATTGTCAGAAAAAAAGAACATTCCAATAATTTTTACACCATCTTTTTCATGTTCTTCATTTTTGTCTGGCTGAGTTATTTCAGTAAATGCTACCCAGATATGATTAGGTGTTCCTTGGCTATCATTCATCACAGTAAGAGATTTATCTGCCTCTCATTTTTTTAACATTCTTAATAGTTCTTTCAATACTCTTGGCTTATACACTTCGTTTCTGGCTGCTGATCACTTGAATAGGTGCCTTTGGTCCAATATCAATTTGGCAATAACTCTTACAGACATTTTATTTATATTTTTAATATATCTCTTTAAAGTTTACAATTTTTTATGAGTTCCAGAATGAGCAGTAAATGTATTTCTCCCAACAGCAAGAAAAAATAGCACCTGCTTACAAAGAGCCATCTGCTGAGCTTAGAGCAGCAGGGATGGTGACACAAGATGTGCAGTACATGAAGAAAGCCTGGGAAGCAAATTATATCCCTCTTTAAGATTTTCAGCGTATTAATAACTAAGGATTGACAACTGTAAAGAGTGCTTCATCTCTAAAACTAGAGCAACAGATGCAGATTGATATGTTGTAAACCAGGTACATTAACGGCTCATGGAAATAATGTGAAAAATATCCTGGCCGTTTCCACTCCCAACATGACCTAACAACTCTCCTCCATACCCTTGCAGGTACTATATTCCTTTGTGCTCTGCCATCCTGATGATGCTGGGGCAGCTAAGCCTATGAGAAAAAAATCAACCAAAAGACAGTAAACCAAAGAAAGAGCCAACCACATTGTGTCATTCCTCTTCAACACATTGTGATAGTTGCACAAAATGGTCAAGGAAACAGTAGAGGTAAAAAACATAGATGATCCTTTCTATACAAAAAGAGGCTTAATGTGATGTATAACTCAGGACAAAGCTAGTAAATGTTGCTATCTAGTATTGGAGAATGGTTTCATCTAGAATTTGGATAAGAACCAGAAGAACTTTGTGAAACTCAGCATAAGAAGGAACTAAAGACATTGTTGGGCACCAGTGACATGAAGGAACACTGAGATCTCACCTGGCCTGCTGAGGACTCCTGTGGCACAGAGTGAAGAGAGAAAAACAACAGCACTGGCAGGAATGATACAGGTGAGAGGTGCCGTGGCAGCCTCCCAGCAGACAACCTGAGTGTGTAAGAGAAAGCTCAACCAATATTCTGGTCCAGTGAGCCAATGAAAATGATTTACAGGAAGGGGAAAGGCAGTAAGAGTGAAGCAGTAAGAAAAAGGAAGAAAGGCAGAGAGAAACAGCCACAACGGATGCTTATTATTACTGTACTGTATTGTTACCTGATCATGAAAGAGGACCTCACTGTACTACATACTGTACAAATGCAACTCAGAGTGAAATTATTTCTCCCTGAAACCATCCGTGTCTCAGCAGAAGCCTGAAATAGTCATCACTGCTCTAGGACTATATGCAAAGTGTCAAAACAGGCAGCAACTCTTCCTGCTGCTCAGAGTATACAGCATATTTCCTTGGCTCTATTTATTATATGCTCTCCCTGTGGCTTTTCGGCTGCAGCTTTTTTGCCTGGGTCTTTATGGAATATGAACAAGTAAATAAACGAGCAACAGCCTGAGACCTTCAAAAACACCAGAAGTTCTTGTCAGAATCATATACCTGCTTTCCTCGATACACACTTCTGAGGGAAGAACAGATGCATTCAGACATGTTTTTAAAATGTTTGCTTGCTTGGTACAATATTTTAATTTCTTTTTACGTGGAAAGTCAGATTATCTTTGAAATACTGTCCCTGCAAATAAGTGTTACCTTCTGAATGACCAGATGGTGTAGGATCTTATTTTACAGACCCAATGCGGAGCTGTCGAGAGTGTGAGGACAGACTGTGAAGAATCTCAATTTCTATGTAATGATGGACACTATGCTTCCTTACTATGGAGACATGATGGTGATAACAGTGTTGGAAGTGCCTGCACGAGGAGGACGTGTGTCGAATCTGGCTTTATGTACATCAATGGGCAGTGTGTGCCCAGCAGATAGCAGTGTGAGGATCTGAACTGTGAGGATGGGTCCAATAGAGGTGCCAAACTGTGCCGAGTACATGAAACCAGCTGTGGACATCAGTCAAGCCAGAATATCCCTGTGTCCTGGAAATGCAAGGTGGAGAGTGATGTTTTTGCACCTGGTGCCAGTGTCAGAGTTGTGGTTTATCCGTGAGCAATAGGACCAAATGAAGTGCTGGGGTTTAAACCCCCAGCCCTGAATGAGGGTTGGCACATGGATGATGTCCACAACCAGGCAAGAAAGACCCTCCTGACTGGTTTTCACCCAGGGTCTGGCCAGCCTTGGGTGGGAGATGATTAGGAGATCACCACCAGGTGCCCCCACCTTTCACATTAACTTGGAGGTGGGGCAAGAAGCCACCTTTTTAAGATCTGACCCTGCTTGCAGTGGGGTTGGTCTATATAGTGCATGTGCTGTGTTGGGATTCTGGCTACTGGAAGAGCTCCCTGACTCTTCATGGCAAGTGGAGTTCCTAGGATGACAGGTCTGGAACATGAAGCTGTCTCTGAGTCCCTGCTATATAACTAGGCTCATGGTCTGGCTGCTACCATTGCCCATGGCTTGGCTTCTCAGCTGGCTTGTTCCCTTCTTCATGTCCACTGTGGTGGGTGATTGCATTGACTTGTTCATCCCTCTGGTTTTCTGGCCCTTTGGATCTCTGTTGTGTGATACAGGAGTGGAGGGAGGAGTTTGGCTGCTGGTCTGCCTGTTAATGATAAAATCATTCTATAATGGGCAAGTGGTCAGTGGAAAAAAGAGACATATAGACAGCACAGAAAGATGGGAAAAAATGCATTTCTGTAATTCTACAAGTTATCTGAAATAGAAACCTTATACAATTGTTTACATAAGTCAGTATTTGAGGTCAACGAGCAGGTTACACACAGCTAAACAGTCAAAAGTCACATTGAGATTTCACACTGCTCTTCAATGTTGGACGTGCTGGTGTTTCTGGTGCTCATGTGGTTCCAAGGGGATCTGTGAGCTGCAATTCACTCACCACATTCACTTTGATTTGGAGAAGTGGCTCTACTGCATTTCTTACTCTATCAAATCTGTATCTAGCTCAGTGGATCACAGGTACTAGATTTTATCCTAGGAGTGGTTCTGACTTATACAATTTGTTTACAACATTAATGATGTGTCTTTGAAGTAAATCTCCACACAAAGGCTGATCTCAGTTAGTGAAAAGGTATTGATGGCAAACATTTTTGGGTCTTATGTCCTTTATTTCTGCATTCAAAGTGGTACAATGGATGCATTTTTGTTTAAAAAGCAGATAAGAAAACATCAAAAACCATGGCATGTTTCAAAAATAGATATGCAACTCCAACTGAACAGGCAGACCTTCAGCTGGGGAACAGGTTAGCCTCAGGCCTCTCCCTGTTCTTCTCACTCCTGGAGATGCAACTAACTCAGTGAAGAGAGAAAAAAAAAAAAAGAAGGCACCACAACTTCTCAGAATAGCAACCTCCTAATTTATAGTCTTCAAGAGTCTCCCTTGTGAAAATAATTAGCTTTCAGAATTAGTTTTGGTCCTTAACTGAGCCTCATTGACTTTATCTGCTTCATTTGCAGAATTAAGCATGATGTGCAAAAATAATTCAGTAATACGAACCATTCTTCATGTATCATTTTTCATCAAAGGACATATAATGAATAATAATAATAGACAATTTGTGAAGGAAAAAAGATTCCAATTTAAAAATGGAACAAAACAAAATTAATTTGGCGTCTCGTAGCATTTTGTCAGAACTAGGGCTGTGAAAGAACCGTGTGCACCAAGAAACACAATTATCACACAAGTGTATTTTCCCATACCTTTACTGAATTTTTGAAACCTGTGGTGTAAATTGGTTTAGACTAATTAAATGTGATTCAATTGTGCAGGTATGTAAAAAGAATCTAGATAATTTTACAGATACTGTGTAAGGATCTCAAATAATGAGTGCTACACTTCAATTCATTGAGTAAATCAATAAACAACTAAGGAAAGAATTATGCACATTGATTGGTAGGAAGCAACTTGAACTAGCATTATAAGAGTGAGTCAGAGTAAATGTACTGTTTAAGTTTATCCACCACTTGCCTTACCTAACTTTGGTTAGTTCACATAAAGCTTGCTTGCCTTAGCACTGGAAAGAGCAAAATCACTGATTTAAAGGGTCCTGCAGGAATTTCCTGCAGTTTTTTAATGAAAGATGCTAAATTCAAGCTGCCATTAGTATGCAGAAATACTATGAGCACAAGGCAGAGCACATTTCTGTGGTTACTCTGGGACAAGAATGGATCAGTAGATATGAACCCAGAGAGAAATGGATATAAAAGCCAGGATACACTTTAGATGAACAAAGATGACCAGAAGAAGTCTTGAGAATCAAGCACTGCTCTCTACACTGAACAAAAGATGGGAAGACCAGAGGGCTGGTAGTCACACAGCAGGAGTTAAAGATACTAAGACACAGACACCCTCTTCTACAGCATACAAGCAGCTGATCAAGAAAAGTTGGCTAATGGAAAAAAAACTGTGGTACAAGGTCTTCTGGTTCATATTCTTATACTGCCCCCACCTGTCTTTACTTCTTACATACTGGCCCAACCTTCCTTAAGTACCCAGTGGAAGACATGGTCTGCATAAAGGTACATGTCTAGTGTTTACAAGGAGAATTTTCTTTAACAATTTACCCCTCTTCCTGGAATTTAATTTCCAGGGCTTATTGGTACCATTTTTTGTAAGATTTGAAGGTGGCACTTGTCTAATCTTGTGAGTATTTTGGTGACAGGCACATCTGAAATACAACAGAGGAAAGAAGACATGCTAAAACACTAAATCTTAGGAGGGTGGATTTAAAAAAAAAATAGAAGCTCCATCAGCTACAATGAAACACAAGTAAAAATAAATCTGTTTCAAGGAAATAATGCTAAGACATATACAAATACAGGCTTCCTGAATAGCACTCTTCGTACTGTTAAATTTGGCAGAAGTATTTCATCTCCTCAGTTCATCACTGGCCATTTGATATTCAGTCATCCATGTTATTTCCCATTGCTTTGGCTGGATACAGATGCTGGCCACAGCTGCAGCATGTTGAGCATAGCTGGCTAGCAACCAGCTGGTGTTGCCATTTGCCAAAGAATCCATCATGCTTGCTACATTGCTGATAGGTCTTTTCAGAGAAAAGATTAATGGTCTCACATGCCATTAAGTAGTTGCTCCTACATCTATCTTGTATTCTGCTTTTACAGTTATTTTGAATAGGCTAGGTATGGAAATTGAGAAATAAAGGGAAATGTATGAAAACACTAAAAACTTCACCTGATATTAAAACATTGCTTTAGAATTCTCATGTATCTTCTGCTTACATCTCATTTGACCAAAAGGATATGCACTTGCTATGCTTGACAAAAAGCCTTCACTAGTAAACAATGTGGGGAGAAGATTACTTGTGAAATGAATAAATAAAAAGATAACCCTTCAGAATCTTCCTATAGAGTAAAACTGACTAATAGTATCTGTGTTTGTACCACTGCCCTCTACTGAATTTTAAGTACAATAGTTTCCTACAATGCATTCATTTTGAATTGGATCAATGCTAAGAATTACTGAAAAATTACTTGAAATTCTACTAATTAGAGGTTTGTTCTTCACTGAAAAGAAAGAATTCAGTGCTTTTGAAGCAGCATATCTGAATTCTGTAATCATCATATTCACCAGCCTGTCCATATAGATGATGTAACAACTGCATGCCAACTCAAGTGGCCAATGCCAGTTCCGGGTGGCTGCCTTTGCATGATCTGGAATATTTTAGTGATGTTGCAGTGACCACAAGCAAATGAATAAAGCAGCATTTAATAGCTGCCAATTATTTCTACATTTTTAAGCAGGTTGGTATTCTGTCCTCAGTTACTGTGGATTGAATCAGGGGAAACAAGTGACACAATTAAAAACAACAACAACAACAAAACAAATGAACAAATAAAAAAACCCACGAAGTTGCAGCATTCTGGTCATAAATAAAAGATTTTTTGAATATGTAAAATGTTTTGGGATTCTGCAAGAAGAAATTGCCTTTTTGTTTTTATGAAGCTGTTAAGAATAATTTTATATTGACTACAGAAAGCTGAGTGAATCAAGTAATCTGAGATCCTCAGAAATTCTGTATTTATGTATTAGGTGGATTGTTGCATGCTGCATATAAAGAAAACTTCCCCAGTCTCACATAGCAGTTTTTTTCAGCTGTCAAAAGCAGTTAATCTTTTTAAGAAATGCTTTAGTTTCCCATAGGAAATACAAGGAATGCAGAGTTCACATTTCTAAAAGTAATCTGCAGAGATATGACAATAATTGGTACTGTCTGTACACACACAAAAAAATAATTCGAGGCACTTGAATGAGAATGGTACATCAGCTCAAGGAAAAAATTACATCCCCCATCTAACCACAGTTTTAACAAGAGCATGAGTCACAAATATGCCACCCCAACAGAAAACTGCATGGAAATGTATATTTGTCAAGAGTGATGCAGGGCCTAGGACAACTTCCACAGTACCAACAATTTATGGCTTACTGTATTTAGAATCATAAAATATGAGTTTGACAAATGGGAAACTAAGACCTGGATTCTCAAGGGACAGTAGACATCTAGCTGTCTCTGAAGTCAGTGGGAGCTAATGGACCACAAAGCACCTGGACAAAGGGACTCAAAGGAATGCTTAAAAGGCAAAAAGAGTATGTATCACATAAAACCAAACCAGTTTAATCTGTCTCAAGGGGAAACAGCAAGAAAGTAAGCCCCCCATGGTCATTAAACATGTTTCAGATTTAGTGGTGAGAAGTCCACGAAACCACACACACTCTTCGTTGTAACCTATGGCAGAATGATGGTCTAGCTTGGATGATGAATTAGGGCTTGGTTAAGAAAGCTGCCTAAAAACCTCACAGGTAATCTTCAATAGGCATGGCCTGCAGCAACCTCATGAGTTTCATGTGAGGAGACAGTTTGAATTCCCTCTTCAGCTATTGTTTCTAACACTTTTCTCTTCCTCCTGCTCCATCAGTTGTCCTTAGCCTTGGCTGTTCTAGCTAACCCACACGACTTACATGGCTCCTCCCTTTCCAACTCGGGTAGGTTGAGCAGAACATCAGGACCAGAGAGTGTGCCTTGCTCTGTTCTGGTATGTAATATGGTGGATTCAGGGCTCTATGACTGCACCCATGTCGTATGACCGCAAGTATACACACCAACTTTAGGAGGCTCCAGTAGGACAGGAAGGGGAGGGAACCATAGCACACTTCATTCTCCTGGTCAGTCTGTGCTTACAGTGTGCGTGGGGGTTTCATGCCCTTCTGTGGTGTTTCACCAACTTTTGGTTTTGAGTTAGGTTTCCCCACCCTTGGCTACTGAAACAAGGGCTGTTGCAGAATAAAAACACTGATTTCTCTCTTTTCACTTTACCTATCCTGACTACAAGTTTTGCAGGGAGAGAAATTGTTTGTCACTGTGTTTCAGGACAGGCTTACCATGAGTTTCAAATCAGAAAGTAGCTTCCACATGTGATATGACACCATGAAAAAAGGAACCTATATAATTAAGTATTTCATTAGAAAACCTTGTTCCATTGCATTGTTTGTGCAAACTATTTCCATTTTGTTCCTGTATACTTTGAAGTTTCTCCTCCAAATTAGAAAAAAAAAATCCATAATTATGACACTTTTGTGTATGCACCTGCAAACACACAAAATCTCATGTGTGTCTTTGAATGGCTTGTTGCTTGCTCATGAACACAAGAGATTTCTGTTCCTAACAGAAAAGAACACTACACATCATAAAGTACCTGGGAAGAAACTTAAGCTGCATCTCAAAGAAGTTCTTCACCATTAGAGTGGTGAGACCCTGGAATGGGGTGCCCAGGGAGGTGGTTGAGGCCCCATCCCTGGGGGTCTTTAAGGCCAGGCTGGATGAGGCTCTGGGCAGCCTGATCTAGTGTGAGATGTCCCTGCTCATGGCAGAGGGGTTGGAACTGGGTGATCCTTGTGGTCCCTTCCAGCCCTGACAGATTCTGATCTGTTTTAGCAGCGGATTTAGTAGTGTTGGCTTGATGGTTGGACTTGATGATCTTGGAGGTCTCTTCCAACCTAAAGGATTCTATGATTCTGTCTCTAAAAATACTACTCTCAGTGCTCATCTCAGTGACCTCCTGATGGAGCGGGAGGAAGAGGAAAGTTGAATTGGTTCTAAGTCACTTTGAGAAGGGGATAGTGAAAGAGTACAGGACAAATGGGTAACAAAACAGGAAAATTATCAGAATATGCTTCAGAGGTGAGGGCAGAGACGTATTTTGGGGCTCTTCTTAGCCCGTTCCCACAGAAAACAATCCCATTTTCTACTGGATTAACTAGGAATGGGAATGCAGTACCTGCAGACAAGTAAGAAAAACATTCTGGTCATCATAGAATCATTTAGGTTGGAAG
>NW_008612924.1:0-16373 GCF_000691845.1 Merops nubicus
GCGGAGCGGCCGCTGAGGGGTGGGGATGCTCGGGGATGAGCTGGTCGGGATGGGCGGGTTAGCCCAGCGAGCCCTCGTGGTGCTGCGGAAGGGCTGTGTTGCCCACAGGGCTTCTTTTCCCCCCGCTGGCTGGTCGCTGTGAGGGGAAGGGGCCCTGAGGGCTCGTCCCGCCGCGTCCGTCGTGTGTGTCCGTCGTGTTGAGTGGGGGTCAGGCGCTGCTCCCAAGGGGCAGGACAAGAGGGAATGGCCTCAAGTTGCCCCAGGGGAGGTTGAGGTTGGCCCTGAGGAGCAATGTCTCCCTGGCAAGGGCTGTGCAGGGCTGTGCCAGGCTGCCCAGGGCAGTGGTGGAGTCCCCACCCCTGGAGGGGTTTCCAAGCCGTGGAGATGTGGTGTGAGGGACACGGGGCAGTGTGGACCTGGCAGGGATGGGGAATGGTTGGAGTTGATCATCTTAAAGGCCATTTCCATCCTAAGCAGTTCTATGGTCCCCACTGTGGCTTTCTTATATAAATCTATGCTATTGCTGATGATCCTTGTATGCATGTGATAATGGCTATAACATTATTCTTTGCCACAGCACCTTTTCCCTTAATAGAGTTTTTCAGATACTATTTTACCTACAGGGATCATCCTAAAGGTCTTTTCCAGCCTAAACAATTCTGTGATCACAAGAAACCCTGAGGTTTCTTTGCAGCATTTAGAACCAGCCAGCACTTCCCACTCTTTACAGTTGGTGGGGTTACAAAGGCAGCTTGGATTGGGTTGACAAATTTGCATAGATAAGATGATTCTAAGTGTTCCCCTGTGGCTTGTGAACCTATTTTGCTGTGTGTACCCATTCTGGTTATAGATAAGAATATCTTCAAGGGTTGTAGCTTTCCACTCTTGTTGCATGTAATTATTTAGGGTTTTTTTTTGTACTAAGCTACTTTTACTTCTGTTTTTGTCTGTGAACTGTGGTTTTGTGCTGGTTCTAAAATGAAAAGTTATGATACTTCTGGTGTTTATTTGCTGAATTGGATGTTTGTGTGACACATGTCAGCAGTTCTTATGTGAAATTCCATTCTTGCAAAAGCAGGGTACTGAACTTCCTCTGGAGCTAGTGAGGAGCTGGATTGTCTTGCTCTCGTGATATATTTTTTCCCCCCACTACTAAAGTTTCAAAACTTAAGTTTTCCTTATTGCTGTCTTCTTTCTAGAGCCTTTATTTGCTGCCTTTGACTTTTCTAGGAGGTGCACATATAAATGAGAAACTTACTTGGAAAAGCAGCAAGGGGAACAGCTAAATAGTAATTTTTAGGAAAATAAGAATGAGAAAACAAGTTAAATATCCTGGTTATGTGACAGTGTCAGAGGAGAGATTTCAGTGTAGATGATTTCTTGTGGTTTTGTTCCTTTTTCCATTTAGATTGATGAAAAAGATGAGTGAAGATTCTGACAGAAAGCTGGATGGAAAGCATGGCAAGCTCAACAGAAGGAAGCAGTGTCTGCTCTCCTGATTCAACAATATCTTCTCTTTTAGCAAGCTGTAGCATTGACAGCAGTAATCCCTGCTCCCACAGCTTCATTCACTACAAGGACAAGCTTTACAGCTCTGCATCTGAGGCTTTGGAGGCTTATATTGAAGATTTTAATTTAAGCCTCACATCTTCAGGAGTAAGCACTGGAAAAATCCACATCTATCAAAGCACTCCCAAACAAATTAAGTTTGTAAAGCATCGTGCCAAGGGAAAACCTGGTAGGTCCCTGCAAATGGGGTGTTTCATAAGTTTGGGGGTTTGCTGTTCTGTTTTTGGTTTGGTTTCATGGCCATTGGTATTACCACTCCTCATCTCACCCAAGGTGGGTTTTCATGAAGGAATATTTCCTGCACAACTCCTTGCAGGTCTCCAGGGTGTAGGAAGGGGTGCTTGGTCATGGGTAGCAATATTTGTCTAATTCTTGTTCCTAAATGCTTGGTGAATTGGCAACAATTCCTGACCACACTCACAGACACAACAATAACTTCCAGAGTATGGGATAGAAATTGTATATTCTATACGCTGAAGACAATATAAATCATTGCTTAAAATGGAGCCTTGGAAAAAAATCTCCATTTCCTTTCCAGAGGAACAAGAGAATATAATTCATTGAAGGAGCTCCCTTAAAAATGCTTTGTCCTAGAACAAATTTTCCCTCTTGCCTATTGATATTTAGGGAATGTACTTTTGGGCCTGAAATCTAACCCAAGGGGGGAATGTTGAATTGGCTTTTGTCATTATTAGTTAGCTTGAATAAATACATACTCAATTTAGCTTGAAGAAATAAATACTTAATCAATTATACAAACATGAATGTGAAGATCTAGAATAGATAACTGTGCTTGGGCCCTTTTATATTGCAAATGCTTTGTCTATTACATCTGAAATAACAAAATCCCATGTCCAGGTAAAGTTCCTCTCTGGAAAAACAGATGTTTCCCTGGATTGCACTGGCCCAACAGTTCCAGCAGCATGTTGTATGATTCAGGGCTTTCTTTTCTTCAGCTTATAACCTTCCTCTGGCTTCCCACTTTTCTTTCTCTCCTCAAGACAGCTGCTTTTTAGCAGTCTTTAGCTTCTGGTTTATGGTTTGTATTGAAAAAAATACCTTCTACTTTTCCCAAACAAAAAATAAGCATTCTGATTATTGCAAGAAGTGAGAAGCTGCTGTGTGAGAGATGTCATCTCCTCAAGAGTTACTCTGCTCACATGTCACCTCCTCTGCATGTCCAGTTGGTGTGTCACAGGAGCCTGTATGACACAGATTTCACTTCCTGAGGGTTTCACCAAGCTTCTGATCAGAAACAGCCCCTCTCTTGCATTGCACTCTCATTCCCAGCCTGCTGGTGAAGAGTTTATTTCAGCTTTAAACCATTCCTTCACCTTAGATCTTACAAATGATCCTTTGGGCTTGAAGTTCAGCACTTCACCTAAACCCTCTTTATTTTCCAGCACCGTGTGACTGTAACCAGCACGTGGGGTTGGATTCTTTTGCTCCAGCCCCTGGAAGACAGAGTGAGTGTGACCCAGACTTGGTCAGTCTTGCCACAGATGATCTGTTGGCATTCCCAGCAGATGGATCCCTGCCCTTTGCCCAACGTGCCCCCGTGGAGCCAAGGCAGCAGAGCAGTGAGTGGAGAGGACGGTCCCTGAGGACACTTTTCTGCCCCTACCAAAGCTCATCCCTCCACAGCAGGAGTGGCTGCAGGCTTCAGGAGGACAGCAAAGCTGCTGCTCACCAGAGCCCACACAAAGACTCCAGCAAAAGGAAACACAGTGTGCACACACCTGATGGGTGCAGTTCTGCCTCCTCTAAAGCAAGCTCCAGAACCTTGTGTTTTGATGGGAACTCTGACACTTTTCCTGTTAAAAACTACCCAAGGTGGCTCACCAGTCAAAAGTCTGACTTAAGTGTGTCAGGTATAAGTAGTATTCCCAATATTCACTACCCAGCCTGGCTGAAGAGCTATAACCTTTTTTCTGCTTCAGTTAAAGAAAGTGATGGCCAAACTTTTAATCCACGAGGCACAGCTGCTTCTTCACAAGCTTTTGAGATCCTGGAAAAAAGACACTTTGGAGAGAAAGACAGTTCTCATCTTCTGGAACAGGATGGTTGGCTGGATGTGAGAGGTGATAACCAAGCAGAAGAAAGTTCCAACTGTGACAATCCAGGTTTGTGCTTCCAGTTTGATAACTCCCTTTCAAGCCACACCAAAAAGCTGTTTGGAGGCAACCAGGTTTCATATAATTATTTCTTTTTTAATTTTGAGGCCACGTGGCTAAAGACAAAGTACATTTTTTGTAGCCCAGCCACTCTCTAGCCATGTTAGTCTGCACTGTGCCACCCATTTATTCCCATCCACCTTTGACAAATTACTCAAAAGCACTTACTAAGTTAAACAGCTTTTAAAGTGCAACCTTTCAAACATAAATCAATATTTAAACATTTCTTTTACAGCAGAGAGTATTTATTACAGAGGCTTATTTAGTGCCTTACTCCATGATAACGACAGTAATTCCATAAATATTTTAATAGAATTTCAAGCATGACATTAAATTACATGAAGTGTAACCTTGGGAGAGAGAGATTCCTAAACACAGTGTAAATGAACCTGTCAGGTTGGGTAGGAAGACAATTTATCATGCAGTCTTTTTCCTCTACTCTGCACACTCAGCAGGAGGTATTTGTAACCCATTTTTTAGGTTATCTGGTGCCTTCACTTTCTGTAAAGACTTTCCCTGTGTAGCTCCTCTTTGCAGCAGGCCCATCACTCTTCAGAGGCAGGTCCTCCTGTGGTGAAGCACCATCTCTGCCTTCTGAAACATCAGCAGGATTTGCTTTTGATACAAGAGATTAACATTTCAAAATGTTAATGACTTTCACTTCTGTCTACATCTACTCATAGATTAAAAAATAGTTTGTTCTTTGTTATGGAAAGCATAAATATCAATCTATCATTTTTTTCCAAGAAGTTCTGTGTGTGTGTGTGTGTATATATATAAAAATAATATGTATAAACTAAGTTTAAATGTTTATAGAATCATAGAATCATTTAGGTTGGAAAAAACCTTTAAGATCCTCAAGTCCAACCATAAAATACCCTGTACAAAACAAGGAAAAAAATGAGCCTAAGAACTCACAGCATTAATGAGTAATATTTAATGTTGTATTGTGAATTAATCATATTTTCTACAGCATGGAAGTGGAGTAAAAACATTAAATCACCTTGAATGCAGCACATGATATTTGTTTTACATAAATTAGGAGAAAGAATGCTTGAGTACTTTAAATATTCTACTGGCCAGAGCCTTGCAGATCCATGTACTCCTGATTTATTTGTCATGCTGCCATACCAAGGTAACCAAAGGAGCTGTGTGGGCCTATGCTCTGTGTAAAGTACTTCTAGTCTGTAGTTATTTGAAATATGACATAAAAGTAGAAATACTGCCCTTGAAAAGGGTTGGACACATGGTGGTGTTGGGTTTTTTTCAGAAGAGCTGCTTACCTTGAAGGCTGACAGAGGTCTGGAGAGTTCACCTGAAGATTTCTCCAATCATCTGGAAGGTGATGACAGCCCTTCTACAACAGCTGTACTAGGAGCAGAGAGATCATGGGAAGTTGCTTCAGGTCCTCTGTAAGTAAACATATTTTGGACTAACTTGTTCTTGAAAATGCCTAAAGTATTTAACACATGCTTCTGTGTCTGGATGGGAAGTGGTGGTGATGTGGCCTATACATACAGAAAAGATCCACTAGTGGATTTCTTGCTAGTGCTCAATGTTTGATATTTCATGGTCAGGTCACTCAGCTGGGGAAGGGTCTAGAGGCCAAGTGTGGGGAGGAGCAGCTGAGGGAGCTGGGGGTGCTGAGCCTGGAGCAAAGGAAGCTCAGGGGAGACCTTCTGGCTCTGCACAGCTCCTGACAGGAGCCTGGAGCCAGGGAGGGGTCAGGAACAAGGGACAGGACAAGAGGAAAGAGCCTCAAGTTGTGCCAGGGCAGGTTTAGGTTGGACATGAGAAATGCCTTCCTGGCAAGGGTTGTCCAGGGCTGCCCAGGGCAGTGGTGGAATCCCCACCCCTGGAGGGGTTTCCAAGCCCTGGAGATGTGGTGTGAGGGACACGGGGCAGTGGGGACCTGGCAGGGATGGGGGAACAGTTGGAACTGATAGACTTAAAGGTCTCTTCCAGCATAAGCAAGTCCTTTATTCTGTGATATTGGATTATTCCACAGGATCCAAAAATGCTAAAAATCAAAAGTAGAATTTCAAGCAGCAGCAAAGTGTCTGTGGCTGTGGGTGTTGTCTGCCAGGCTCCCTTCACCCCAGAAGCTTGGGAACTGTTGGTTTGTTTTATCCATGTTTAACAAATGAATAAAAGCTAAAGGCAAATAAGCAGAAGGTGACTGTTTTTCTTTAGATATTGAATATTAATGGTGGAATATATGGTATAAGAAAACACTTCCATGTGTAATAAGTTATAGCAAAGACATCCTTACCTTGTCTTTTTTTGCATCTACCCAGGTTTTAGTTTTACTGGCAAAACTGGAAAAAATAGTTGTGTGCTTGTCATGCATCCACCAAAATGCTGCCAGGACTACTCAATGCTCCCTTGGTGTTACATCAACACAACAGAGCTGGTCTTGTCCTAATAACTGCATCTTAAACCAATTCTTGTCATTTATAAACCTGTTGTTCTTCTCTGTTGTTTAATGTTGGTTTAGCCAGCACCAGTTGCCTGGGTGCTGTGAGGACATGGAGAGAGCTCTACCTTTCCCCAAGGCACAGATCATACAGAAGTTCTTGGAAGACTGTCTAAAGGACAAAAATCAGGTCAGTCAAATGAAGGATTGATTTCTGGGAGTGCCCGAAATCTGTAAGACTGGTAAACATCAGCAGGAGGAATACCTGTAAATTGGTTTTTAATTCTATAATATATAAAGTAGAAAGTTAACAGTAGTATTTGAGCATGATAAATTCATCTGGTTATTAAATCTGATAATCTAATCCCTGATCTTATTATTAAGAAAGCATATCTATAAAATGCCTTGCTTAGGAATAGTTGGACTTTTACACTCCATGTATTGTTTAAATCATAATTTTCCTGCCTGGATTAAAGGAAGAAATCTTTGTTACTGATATATTAAATACCACTAATTTCCTTGCTTGGCTGATGTACTCTTGGGTCTGAGTCAAGTTCAAGAGATATCAGATTTTTATTTTTTTTACTTATTTAACCCATTGCACTGGAATTGGACAATGGATTGAATTTACTTTTTTGATTATTCATTATTTTATTCCCATTCTTACATATTAATCCTCTTCACACAAGTCTTTCTAGCTGATCAGCAAATCTTTGTCACCATGAGATCCTTCTGTTGTACCTCAAGGCTGAGGTCTTTCTGTGTTCCTTCACATCTTCCTGGCAACATATTTACACTGACTTCCCTGACCATGCAGCAGCACAAATTAAGATGAACCAGTGTAAAACTTAGATATTTTTTTTTAAAGAAACAGGTAGAGGGAAACACTTGTAGAAATTAGCCTTGAAACTGCTGCAGGAAACTTCAAAAGCCAGTTGGTTTGGTTTGTGTGTGCTGCAGTATGACCAGATTCTTTGGGTTTTGGTTTAGGAAGATGCTTTTTCTGAAGGTCTTCATCACAGACCCCTTGAAGCTTTGAAGCTCCTGTTGTTTAAACTTCAAGCAATTCAGGGAAGTCTAAGTCAGGACGAAACCACTGAGCGAAAGGAGGAGCTTGAAGAAGTGAGTTGTCCATTTCCTTATGTTGTTCCTTGCCTGCATTTCTGAGAACTCTGTCCTTTTATAGACTTCTTTTCCAGTCACCTTGAGGAAAGCACTTCCAGCAGGGCCAAGGTACTCTGCATCATGAGCCTGTGCTCCTGCCAGGCCCTTCTCCCTGCTGGTGCAGCCCCAGGAGCAGGGAGTGGCTGCGGGGAGCAGGGCTGCTGAGCCAGGAGATGGCAGCATTTCAGCCCGTCCTGCCCTCACAGAGCACACTCTGCTCCCCTCTGCTGCCCCAGCAGGAGCTCTCTGCTGGGAAGAGCTGGCCTCTGATCAGATCTAGGCTTTCAGGGGCATGTGCTGGGTGTTAAAAAAGCCAGACATTCTCAGGCACTCTCTCCTTGCCTCCTTTTGCAGCAGTGAGTTGGTATTTTGTGGCACTTCTGTTTCAAAATTATCTCAGAGAATCACAGAATTGTTTTGGTTGGAATAGACCTTGAAGGTCATCAAGTCCAACTGTTCCCCATCTCTGCCAGGTCCCCACTGCCCCGTGTCTCTCACACCACATCTCCAGGGCTTGGAAACCCCTCCAGGGGTGGGGACTCCACCACTGCCCTGGGCAGCCTGGCACAGCCCTGCACAGCCCTTGCCAGGGAGACATTGCTCCTCAGGGCAACCTCAACCTCCCCTGGGGCAACTTGAGGCTGTTCCCTCTTGTCCTGTGGCTTTTTCCTTCTGGGGAGAGGCCGCCTAGGCTCCTGTCAGGAGCTGTGCAGAGCCAGAAGGTCTCCCCTGAGCCTCCTTTGCTCCAGGCTCAGCACCCCCAGCTCCCTCAGCTGCTCCTCCCCACACTTGGCCTCTAGACCCTTCCCCAGCAGCTCCGTTGCCCTTCTCTGGCCACGCTCCAGCCCCTCAAGGTCCTTCTTGGAGCAAGGGACCCAAAACTGACCCCAGCATTTATATCTTTTTACTTTTTTCCTAACATTCTTTGCCTACAGTTTTTAAATGCTGTGTCCTGTGCTCAGGAGTGAGTGAAATGCTCTGTGTTTATCTGCATCTGGTGGGTGGGTGGAATGGGCCTCCAAGAGCCTCAGCCTAAATTGAAATGAGAGGTTCCCAGTGGGCATTGGGAGAATCTTTTTAACCCTGAAGACAGCCAGACCCTGAACAAGTTATTCAAGAGCAATTTTCCAGTCCCTGTCCAGGAGCTTCTCAAGATTTGCCTGGCTAAAGCCCTGAGCACCCTGCTGCCTCTGCTTTGAGCAGGAGCTCTCCTCCTGAGCTCCCTCCCAACCTCAGTTACTTTATAATGCTGTAAAGTTGTTGGCAATACTTCCCAGTGCAATGCACCCTAAAAATTCTGTGGTTTCTGTCCTACTCACCTTCTTTTCCTTCCTCAAGTTAACCATTTTATTTTCTTTAAAGCTTTATGACAAAGCAGAAGCTGAATTAAAACTGTGTGACAGTGAGAAGATCCCTCTTACTAATTCTATTCGGAAGTAAGTGCCCACAGGTTTTTTTTCTGACTTTTCACCATTTTTAGAAAGCACAGAAAATGATAAATCAGCTGAGAGAGCTCTCATGTCAGCTGAAAACTTCATGAAGAATAAGCCAGTAGCAAATAAAATGGAGCAGGGAAATCTCTAGTGGATAGTTGCAGAGGTGTACTCTGGAACTAAACATTTGTGTTTCATCTCTATTAATAGATAATTATTACTACTCATAGATGGCCATGAAAATAATCAGCCTTGGAGAAGTTTGTAATATGGGGTGAAATATTTTCTTTTTCACTACAGTGGAGAAAAGAATTTCTAGGCAAAAAAAAAGTCATGAATGAAATTGTAGAGTTGTACAGAACAGTTCTAAGTGGCTGAGGGAATAATCAGTATGAGAAAAGGCAGAAAAAAACCAGGTTTATCAGGCAGAACTTTGGTTTCAACACAACTCAGTGTTGCAGTACAGCTTTATACTGTAATGTAAAAGGAAAAGATATTTCTATTTTTAAAATATAGTCCTGAAAATGGCTGTATTTTGTGACATCATGTTTTGCAGTTTGACCCCCTGTGTTGAACACCCCTTCTGTAATAATTTCCTAGAACCTGTTGGTGTGAGCACCTGTTTTGAGAAGGCTTATTTAAAATTTCCCTCTCACAAATTGTTTTATCTTTTTATAAACCCATCTTAGTGTGTTTTAAAATCTCTAGAACAAAAGAGGCAGAAACAGTTAGAGATGCAAACTGTATATGACACCATTCCAGCTGTGAAGCTGTCAGGAATCAACATCATTTTGTGTTCTATAGAAGCAGTAATAAATGCACTGTTGGTGAAGCCTTCACTTTTCCTCATCTAGGGCTTTACACCATTTATCACATCTTGGAAGACTTGTTGGGGAGAACAGCAGCCAACAAGAGCAGGCCAATGATTGTGAAGAGGACAAACAAGGAAAAGAGACTCATCTGTGAAGCTGATGTCTGAGAATATTTGAATAATGTGGAATTTAAGTTGTCAACTGGTCAGAATTCTCTTGAAAGCTGCCCCAGTGCCTGTTCTCAACAATGCCATATTCAGTATTTCTGTACATATTTGTTATTTTCATTAATTATTTCAAAGCTCAGCTGAGTATTTGTGCATCCAGTAGGATCTAATGATATGTGACAAGAGATAGCACTTTTTAAAGAACACTTAATTAAAATAATGTGAATATTTTCATCAAAGAATCTGTGTGTTTATAAAAAAAAAAAATCACAAAAAAACCCTAAACTCTTTGGCTGATTCTTGTCATCACTTCATGACCCAGCCTGTTAGAAACAGTGGGAGCTCCATGTCTAAAGTTAAGCAATGAGAGAATTAACATCATCTTTTCAGTGCTGTTTTTTTCTAACAGAACTTGATGTAATTGTCTGCTCCACGTTCCCCAGCTGCAAACCTACCAAAGGGATTGTATCAAAAAGTGTCTGAAGTCTTTCTGCACTGTCCCCCTTTCCCATGCCAGTAAAGTCTGGGTTTTGGGAGGAAAAAAGGCTCTTTTTTTAGAGGCATCAAGCTGAGAAGCCCAGAATGTATTTGAGCTGGACTGATCCAGCAGCTGGTTGTCACTGTCACTGCAAAGTTCTAACCTCCCTTCCCTTCTGCTTGGCTTTGGTGCATAGAAAATCCTTCAGTGAGCCTAAATAGGCACAGAAGTAATAGAAGTTTGGTTTTTTTTGCAGCATATCTGAATAGAATGAGCTTGTGAAAGCCACACTGATGAGCATTGGAACTTATGCAGGGCAGAGAGGAGTAGGACTTAACCCATCAGGCAACAGCAAGTTGAGAGACAGAGAAAAGCTGTGAGTAGCAAGTGGAGTTGGGAGCTGAAACACAATGGCAGAACACTTGGAAGGAAGCCTTTGGTAGCTCTCCTGGGGCTGATGGGGTGGCATTTTACACTGCCAGGGAATAGAACATGGCACCATGCCTTTCTTATGAGCTTCCTTTTAGTCTGGGTATTTAAAGGTGTACATCTAAGAAAGCAGTTGGGTGAGTGTGTAGTGACTGTGAGAAATGAAACAGAAACCAGGAGAAAAAGTAGAAGGAAGATTCACACCATCCTCTTCTCATCTTCCTGTCCAGAATTAGTAAGTAGAGTGATAATAAGTGACTTCATTTTATGACAGCCATGGCATCACAGGAGCACAGGACTTCATCATAATGGGCTTCAGGCAGATTTCATTGGTCTGACTCAGATGCTGAGAGGGAGATCTGACATCAGAGGAAATGAAACTGCTCCTCCAGCAAATTTTCTTGTAGCAGCTTTTCTGAAGTGTTGTGTTGCTGAGCCACAAAGATACAAACAAACTGACAACGTGGGTATAACTGTCTGTGTTGAGTGTATAACTGTTTGCCAGAGGTGACGTTGTGAAAGGAATTTGGGTGTGCAAGGGAAGCTGAGGGGTTTCCCCAACATCCCCCACCTCTGAGTGTGGATCCCAGTGCATTAGCTCTGCTCTGGGTGCTGCGTGTTTGACCTCAGCCTCAGCACAACCAGCCTGGCACTGCCCAAGCTGTTGAGCCCTCCTGTTCCTGGAGGGGCTTGTGCCTCCATCACACAGCAGAAATGTAGAATTATTCACCCAGCTATACAGATATTCCTTGGGGTGCTGCTGGCACGAGCAAGGTGGACACAAAGCAGGGCTTGATGCCCTTGACTTCCATTCCTTGGAAATCCTACCACACTCCCCTTGCACCCTGCTGTGTCCTCTGCTCCCACAGGACTCCTCTTGATGTTAGGGCAGAATTTGCTATCCAAAAAGTCTTTTTTCATCACTTCCCCACCTGGAGAATCCTCAGACCTATCTGGGTTTGAGATTCTTCATTCAGCAACTCTTGTGGCATAATTGAATATTTATATTTATTAAGTTTATGTTAGTATGGAAGGCTTTGATCATGGGTAAGATCTCCAACTTGAGGTGCTGTACCACACAAGACAGGATTATTTTAAGCATGTGAAACTAAGCAACAAATCTGGTACTTCCTGCTTGTAAACAATAGAAATTCAAATAAGAATAGAAAAGAGTAAAATTTTTAAAAATACCACTAAGCCACCATTAAGTCAAGAAGTGGAGAGAACTATTCACATCAAAATACATTTTTAAAAATGACAGTAAGATTTTTTTGACTTAATATTTTAAAGAGATATTTGATCTTTTATAAATCAGCAGAAGAAAAAGTCACTTTTTGGTTCTATACACTAGTCAGTTCTTGCAATTATAGCTGGAATTTAATTTGCTTGTAAGTTAAACAAATTGCCACTCAGGAAAACTATCAGGATACATAAATCAAACACTAAACAAAACTAATTGCTGCCTCCAAGATGTCAGTGATGCTCTTGTCCTTGAGTCCAGACCAGAGGGAAGGGATTTCAGTGAACTACAGTCTTAGGGACAGCAGGAAAAACAAAAAGGCAGAGATCAGGGTTTGGAGGAAGCACTAAAATAAAATAGCAGGACTAGATGGAAGCAAAGTGACCGTTTCTGAGCAAGTGACAAGAATTGTTTGCTAAGGATGTCCACAAATATTTGTAATTCTATATATTTGCATATACAGGAAATCTTTTATGAGGAGGGCACTTCCTGAATTACAGTGTATATATAGATCAGTCAAACGGAGCTGAGGGAAGTCAGGGCTTTGATGAAGACAAGGATTGTCCTCTGCAAGCTTGTGAAGATCCTCTCTGTGGTAAGACTGGGACTTGGCAGGGTGGGAGGAAAATAGGTGGGAGTTTTGTCTGGGTTTTTTTTTTACCCTTTAATGGCTTAATGGGAGAATCTGTTGTGACACTGATCTTGGAATGGGACAGGCTGCAGTTATCTTTTCCTCTGCCACAGTCTGTTTGCATTAGCAAATCTCTCTGCATCACTGTTCACACTGACACAAGGAGGTGCTGATAGAGGAAAACTTCATTTCAGGCTCCAGCCACCATGAAGACTGACAGTGCTGCTAGCTGAGGTTTAACCTGGTTAGAGTTTATACCTGCTTCAATCTGAAAAGGAGGAGCTGAAAGCCTCCCCACACTGTGGCCACTCATTATCAACCTCTGAATTCTTCTCCTGTGTAACTCTGACACTGTAGAGCAGTTGGATTTGTTTTCCAGGAGACACTTGGGATACTTATTTATCAATATAAGTACCTAGGACTGTGAAACCCCTGAAAATCCTGGTGTATATTTGCCTTCTTGTGGATTATGGATTCTGTCATGTACCATGAATTTTCATTTTTGCCTCCTTGTTCAAAATACTTGGGCAACTTTGCAATCAGTGGGTCTCTCACTGTGTGGAGAGAATGACCACAAGAAAAGCAGTTCTTGTGGGGAAACTGTGGGGAAATGAGAAGAACTTTTCATTCATCTGCATCGACCTGATCCTCCTGTTGCCAAAAGGATGTAAATTTTATCAATGGGAAGGTGACCAGAGGCAGAGGAACCAGAGTTCCAGGGCTTTTATAAAAAAGATTGAAGCAATACAGAAAGCAGGATAATCCATGCATCTGCTTAACATTTATGATGTCTCTATTAGTATGGAAACTAAATGGAAGGAAGTGCAAGGTTCTACCCAGAGTTGTGATCTAAGCAGGTGTTTACTTGGTGGGATACTTCATTTGTTAATTAATTAGTACAGAAAAAAGAAGTAGAGGTGGCTCCTGGGGAAAGGGAAGATGTTTCTCTATGAATATTTACCTTTATTGAAGTCTACAAAATAAAGGGAGATCATCTATTTGAAGTATTTTTATGGTAATAAAAGGAGATAAATACCTGAGTAGTGTTGTGTTGAGGATCTGCCACCCAATCAAGCAGGATAAGAAGGAAAAAGCATTTCTGTAAACGACTGACAGAATAATTTGCCTTGAGGAGACACAAGTTAACCATTTGTTGGGCAAAATAAATGGAATGCAGACCATCCAAGGTGTTTTTAGACTAGGACATTGTCAGGTTTTGGTGCAGAAGGTGAAGGTGAATAGAAAAATTTTCTTATGAGGCTTTCAAGATTTTTAGAATGGCAAAGAGAATGAAGAGAAAAAAGCAACTGCAAGAAATCCAAAGATCTGTTTGCAAACTCCTATCAAAAAAGTCCAGGAAGAGGGTGCTAAGGAGTTTGGCAGTTCATAAAAATACATGTATTTGAGAAGCAGGAACGGAACAGTGAAAATCAAAGTAATGATCTTCAAGAAGGAAGCCTAAGAGAAAGAGCCAGATTTGTCTCTGAAGATGAGTCACCTTTGACTTTTGAGCTTTTTGGAAAGTCCAAAGCACAAAGGAGGAAGAGCTGTCAAAGGTAATAAATTACCCCAAAAAGTTCCTTATTGCTTAGGCTAGGAACCAATAAATCCCTTACTGATAACAGGGAGGACCAAGGAAAATTTTGGTCCCTGACCTGCCTGCAGAGAGTAACAGATGATGTTGGAGAAGGTGGAACCTTTACTTAAAACATCAGCAGTGATGGGTGGTGGGTAAAGCTCAGATGACAACAAGGAAACTGTGAGTGATGGATCTGACACAAGCTGCCTGTGATCAGTGGATGACACCAGCAGGAGCACTGGGAAGCTCTTGGAGAAATGGCCAAAGCTATCAGCTACCAGCTGGTTTAGAGCTCCTTGCAGTCCCATCAGGGTCTGTCTTCATCATGGGGTGGGGTTAGAGAAGATCCAGAGGAGAGTGACTGAAGGGAATGTGGAGCTGGAAGAGCTGCCAAATGGGGAGAGACTAAAAAGCCTCAAGACCTTCAGCTTGGAGAGGAGAACTTGTGTTTCATGGTGCTCAGATCCCACAGTGCAGAAGTGTAGGAGGCTTTAAAGGAGCTCAGGACTGAGAAGGGCTCTTTGTTTTAACCAGGAAATCAGGAGGAAGCAGCAGGTTCAGAAAAACCCAAGTCACAGAACAAAATCTAAAGGGCAGAGGCTTTTCCTTCTAGCTCTGCTCATCCCACAGTTAGGTGTGCTTGTGAGGTAGGAAAGCTGCAACCTGGAATGAGCAGCCAGGCTCTGCTCTCCCTTATCTCCTAAAATTGTTGGAGGAACCCCATCCATCCCACCCTGGGCTGGACGTGCTGGTGGTCTCCCAGAGCAGAGCTCATCCTGTGTGGCTGGGCCTGTTGCAGGAGGGCCAAGTGTAACAGCTCTGCTGAGGCAAGAGCCATTGAGGCTTGTGAAAACCTTTCTAACCATGCTAGTATGGAAGCAGGGAACTGGGTTGCCAAAGAAGTTCTGGAACCTCAACCGTTTTTTGTGGTTGTCAAAGTAGGTTACACAACCAGCCAAAACTGTAGTTTAAACACAGAGGTCCTTAGCATAGGTAAAGGAACTCAGTGACCTCTGATTTTTACTGTTCCCTGAGTATTGGATGGTTTTGACTGTATCTCACTGTCATGTTGTGTTTTAGGGTTCATGTGACAGATGAATAATGCTCAGTCTGACTGTGGAGATGGTGAGGGCCTTGCTGGGGCAGCTCAGTGCAGGAGGGATTGCTGTATTGCATCACCCTGCTGCAGAGTGGCACTGCACTGAGGGCCAGCAGTGTTCTGATGCAGGAGGTGATGAGTCACTTCCCTGGGCTCTGTAACACATGCTGGCATCCACGTTCTTCTGTTTCAAGGGTTTTGTGCTTATCTTCTGTGTGCTAATCTCTTTCAGCTCTCCTGAATGGATAACCAGGCATTTGAGCTGCATGGAGAGAGAATACAAAGTTCTCCTGTAGGAAAAGAGTGGCCAAAGATGGAGGTACTGAGCATTTCCTTTAACAGTGTCATCAACAGAGTCTGTCTGAAAATTAAACCCTTGTTTTGTGATATGAATTGTAATGCAGTTCAGAAGGTCCTGAAGGAAAGCAAAGCTGTAAAGGTGTTCCATTGCCAAGGTCCTAAAATGCAGAGCCCCATGTGTGCTCTCTGGGATCTGAACTGAGACAATTCCCTGGCCCCACTTCCATTAACAGCTAAATTCTTTATCCTCTAACTACTGGACAAAGTCATTAGCACTGGGGGGTTCCCCATTGATTTAAACAGAGAGAGCTACTTAAAAGCTCATCCTGTGGTGATGGTGTCTCCACTGAGGGACACGTTACAGTGCTGTTGCAGCTTTTCTTTTTGTGGTTTTTTTGCCCTTGAGAAAAGTAATTCTCTGTTATTTTCCCATTAAAGTTTTTACTTCTTGGGATTTCAATTAACATCATGCAGGCAGAGCTGGTGTTTGGCTCAGCAGCCCTCAGGTTTGTTTGCAGTCAGCCCAGTGCTGCTCCTTGGCTATAAATACAGCTCACAACAGAGAATCACAGAACCACTGAAACATTTTGGTTGGGAAAAGCCTTTACAGTCATGGACTCCAACCATTCCCCCAGCCCTGCCAGGTCACCACTAAACCCTGTCCCTCACACCACATCTCCACAGCTTGGAAACCCCTCCAGGGGTGGGGACTCCACCACTGCCCTGGGCAGCCCGGGACAACCCTTGCCAGGAAGAATTTCTCAAGTCCAACCTAAACTTCCCCTGGCACAACTTGAGGCTGTTGCCTCTTGTCCTGTCCCTTGTTATTTGGGAAAAGAGACTGACCCCCCCCTTGCTACAGCCTCATTTCAAGTAGATGTA
>NW_008612924.1:16541-40356 GCF_000691845.1 Merops nubicus
GCTGTGGTCTCCCCAGTGCCCAGCCCAGGGGGACAATCCCTGCTCTCATCCTGCTGGCCACACTCGTGCTGCTCCAAGCCAGGCTGCTGGTGGCCTCCTTGGCCATCTGGGCACATGCTGCCTCATCTTTGGCCAGCTGTTGCCCAACATCCCCAGGTCCTTTTCCTCTGGGCACTTTCCCCTCTTCCCCCAGCCTGCAGCATTGCAGGGGGTTGTTGTAACCCCACACCATAACTCACTCCACACAGCTGCACTGAGGTTGAATGTTCTTTATTATTTAATATCATTATTACTCTGCAATATGTACAACATCCCTTTGGCTTTAAAAATGATTACTGACTTGGTGCCACTGCTGTGAAAATGCTCTAAATTAAAGGTCCTTCAGCTCTGAGAAATGGGGATTTCAGATCCTTCTAACTACAAAGCCTTGTGAGACTCTGTGGTGTGAGTATCACTGTTGTGATATTTAATTGAACCCAAGCTTTAGAAAGGGGGGATCATTTCAACTGAAGAAAAGATTATCACCAAATTGAATAGGGGGATATTTGAGCCCTTTTATTCTGGCATAAAAGATGTATTTGTAAAGAGCTTCTGTCAAAAAGCTTCACAGAAAAGGTCATTTTGTTAAATTTGACAAGTAATGCTCAATTTTTTAATTTCTGGTTGTCCACCCTAAGAAATCAACTTTAAGAAATCATTCATAGCTCATTTTCAGGCACTCACCATCCAAAAAATCAAGTGTTTAAAGGCAGCTCAACCTGTGCACCCAGAATCAGCAGAGAATTTGAAAATTTGGGCCAGAAAATCCCATCTCTGCTCCTCAGAAACTGCAACTTCAGCAGCAACAGAGGTTAAGGGACAGGAGACCCTGAATATCTTCAGCAGGGTGAGGACCTTCACCTTCATGCTGCCAGAAGTGCCTTGGCCTTTTATAAAGAACTTGTGTTCTCCTTCACCCTCCTCAGAAACCTGCATGTCCACAAAGTTTTCAGTAAATTACACCCAGAGCAATTAGTACAGATGAAATTTCCCCCTCCTGGCCTGTCTGTAGCCCAGAGCTGAAGGTTTTTGCCATGAGTTGGGGCTACAGCTCTTCAGCACTTTGTGGCATAGATCACAAACAGCAACGAGAAAACCTTTCAGCATTTAATCTTTCATCTTTTTTTTTGTCTGGGGGGACTTTTTATTCCTTTCAGGGAAAAAAGAGCAGCTGGTCCCTCATGAAAGTCTTTCTAGTTTGTCTCTTGGCCTGCATTATCACCACTGCAGTGGGGGTGCTGGTTCTGTCCTTGGTCTACGTGAACACCACGGCCTACGTGAGAGACCCAGGTGCTCCAGACAATGGTGAATCCTCCCCACATCCAAATGAAAACAGTGTGGATGTCAAGTTCCAGTTCCTGAATCACCTGGGGAAATCCAAGGTAAACTGGTCACCTTCTGCAATAATATTCTAGATGCAAACAGAGAAGTTTAACCTGACTATTTTTTTATGATCTAAACCTGTTGTCCAGGTTCTTTTAAAGCCCATGGGGAAAGACCCAATCTTCTTGACAGTGTATTGCTCCAGTTCCTAACAGATGTTGGAAGTTGTGTGGATCTCCAGAGTGCCTCCTGGAGACCTAAATGATGGCTCCAACAAATGAGGCTTGTGAGACAAGGCAACATTTTGTGTGTGATTCTGAACTGAGTATGAAATTTGGAGAAACAAAACCAGAAAGATCAAATACCTCTGTACTAGGGACTGGTGAGGCCACATCTCAAATCCTAGGTTTGTTTTGGGTTCTTCACTCCAGGAAGGACCTTGAAGGGCTGAAGCGGGGCCAGAGAAGGGCAACGAAGCTGCTGGGGAAGGGTCTAGAGGCCAAGTGTGGGGAGGAGCAGCTGAGGGAGCTGGGGGTGCTGAGCCTGGAGCAAAGGAGGCTCAGGGGAGACCTTCTGGCTCTGCACAGCTCCTGACAGGAGCCTGGAGCCAGGGGGGGGTCGGGCTCTGCTCCCAAGGGACAAGCCACAGGACAAGAGGGAACAGCCTCAAGTTGCACAAGGGGAGGTTGAGGTTGGCCCTGAGGACACATTTTCTCCAAAAGGGTTGAAATATATGTATATATTTGAAATATATCTTTATATAAAAGCTAAATCCTGATTAGTTTCTGCTTTTCAGCAAAAGAGGACAAAAGACTGAGCAGATAATAGGGCACTTTAAACCAACAACAACCATTCTGGTACTTTTTTTTATGTTTGATTTAACTATGCCATTAATTTTCCAATGAAAATTACTAAATGACTCAAATAATTCCAATGTCTGAAATAAACACAGAGAGAATCCACACAGAGAGCAAGAGGAAATGTCCCTTTGCTATTCCCCAGACCAAGAATTTCCTGGAGTATTTTTGGGTTGTACAGTCACCACTCTCCACAATGAATACAATAATCCTTAATTAACACCATTCTCCACTCTCCCTAACTTTACAGGTACATAACTACCCAGGGGGTGAAATTCAGTGGGCAAGATTCAGGAAGGATGTAAACGAATATCAGAGTGAGGAAGAAATGGAATTTGGAGAGAGCATCAACCACCATCGCTCCAAAATGACTTTTGGAACCTTACGGATCAAAAGCCAAGGGCTTCGAGCTCCCCACTGGCATTTTAATGCCAACGAGCATGGCTACCTGCTGCAGGTATTGTCTGGTTAGTTCAGCTTTCCCAGTTGTAGGTTTTTATCCCCAAAATAAATCTCTTTGGATAGTTTTTGCCTTGTCTCAACCGAGCGTCAGATTTCAAATCTGTAAAAAGAAAGAAAAAAGATTGAAACTCACTGTGAGAATTCAAGGCAGTGTATTAATTGGAAAACAAAACTATCCAATTATCATTCTTTGGAGGCCTAGGTACTTAGATGTATTTCAATTATTAATTTCTTTCTAAAAATAATTCTTCATATTTTGATCAGCATAGAAACCCATCACCGGCTGGGTGGGTAAGGCATCAAACACCTGGTCCTCTCTCCAGCATTTTTTGGTCAAAGATGTCTCCTCCATAAGCTGTTCACAGCCTCTTTAATGAGAAATGCTTTAAGTATGAGCAATGAGCATTTGTCATGTGTTCCTTTAAACCTAAAATGTTGTCACTTAAAATGTTATTCTGGATTTAAGTTCACAAAAGGCGAGTGTGTCAGATCTGTGTTTCCCTGACAGCATTCAGGTCATTTGAATTATTCAAGGAACAAGTGATAGGACAAGAGGAAATGGCCTCAAGTTGCCCCAGGGGAGGATTACGTTGGACATGAGGAAAAATGTCGCCCTGGCAAGGGTTGCCCAGGGCTGTGCCAGGCTGCCCAGGGCAGTGGTGGAGTCCCCACCCCTGGAGGGGTTTCCAAGCCCTGGAGATGTGGTGTGAGGGACACGGGGCAGTGGGGACCTGGCAGGGATGGGGGAAGGGTTGGACTCAATGCTCTTAAAGGTCTCTTCCAACCAAACCATTCTATGACTCTGTGGTTGGTTTGCCACACAGATGCAAGGAGAAGACCTTCATTCCCACCATTGTGTTGGGGTTCTGTTGCAGGGCACTGCCTGGATCGGAGTGATTGGTGCAGATGGCAGCACAGTCATCACCTACAACGTCACTGCTGGCCAGGTGATCTTCTTCCCTAGGAACACTGTGCACTGGATCAAGAATGTAGGGTCAGAAGATTGTCTGTTCTTGCTGTTTTTCACAACACATGAAGAACTTCAGACCTTGGACGTAGATGATGCATTTTTCTCTACCCCAGAGGATATAGCAGCTAGAGCATTAAAGGTTGGTATGAAGGGATGGCCACCCTCTGTCTAGTCTTCTACACATTATCATCACAGCCCAGGCTCTCTCTCTGTGTTTTTTAGAGAGGGTTTTCCCTACCTGAGCTGTTCTCTTCAGTCCCAGCAGTGTGGAAGGATGTGCACACATCCTTCATGTAACACTGTGCCACCCTGTGAGTTCCTTTGTACAAGAGCAGAAGTCAATCATGATGCTCTCACCAGCAAACTTTCTCCTTTTCACATTTACCCCCAGTTCCTGAAGCATCCTCCATATTTCCAGGGGTGGAAGGGAAAAGGACAGTGAAGCCCAAAGCTAATTTCCTTGATGAATTCTGTGGCATGAGAAGGTCTCATAGGAAATTATCTCCTTGTTAAAATGGATTTTATCTGAACGGACTAGTTGGCAATGTCCAAACAGCCACAGAGTTTCTGCAGAGTCTGAAGACTTTGCATGTTCCAACCACAGAATTTTGAGAGACCTTCCCATCCTGAAAGAGTTTGATGGGAGAGTCTGAGTTTCCCTTCTGCTCCAAGGCTCTGTGGTCACTGAGGAGGAAGGGCAGAACAAAACAGAGTATGAACAGGGTGAGGCAGTTAAAGCAACCAGGTCTGTCCTCACTGACAAGAGCAAATCCTTGAGAGCAAGGATTCATCTGCCACCAGGAACTCTGGTGGGTCATTCAGTGAGGCAAAATTTGACTCCTAGTTTGTTGTGTATCTTGTCAACTTCACATGTATCATGTATCCCACAGCCACAAGGTGGAGTCAACTTCATCAGGACGTTCAAGAAACAAGAAGAAGATCAAGCAGTTAACCTCCCACCCAACCTCAGTGAGCTTGTGCAAAATGCCACCTATGTGCAGTCTCCAGAGAACCTTGTGTGGCAGTACTTCTACAACCTCAAAGGTACCCCAGATGGGAGAGCTTCCAGAAGGGCAGGGGACCTGTGCCCAGCTTGCTGAAACAGAACTTGAAAAATATAGAGAGGAATGATATGAATTTAAGGAGATAAAATGACAACTATATTGCTAATACATCAATTTGATGATGTAGAACCTGATTGTTATCTCAGAGTAGCTCACCCTTTTGGTTCTAATGCTTCTATCTGCAAGACAGGTAGAATGGCAGGAAGCAGCAGGGCACACACTAAAACTTCCCAGCTCAAGATTCAAGGGCCCTTGTAAAAAGTCCCTTCCCAGGTTTCTTGTAGGCCCCTTTCAGATACTTAAAGGCCACCAGAAGGTCTCCATGGAGCCTTCTCCTCTCCAGGTTGCCCAAGACCAACTCTCTCAGCCTGGCCTCCCAGCAGAGGGGTTCCCCCCTCAGACCCAAACTTACCATGCACCTAATGCTGTCCCCCCTTTTCTTTTACAAATAGAGCTTCACAACCAGCCTTGAACCAGATTCACTCTTTGATTTATCAACAATTGTATTAAACAACCCTCTGTACAAACTGATTATCAGTGAGGACCTCAGGCCAAAACTTAATCCCAGCCTGTCCAAAAAGCAGATGTAGGTGTGGAGCTCCACACACAGCTTCTGGAGGCCACGAGGAATAGATGTGTGACACAGATCTGTGCACTCAGACACAAATGCTCTGCATTGGCAGCACTTTATGAAATGCTGCCACACACCATCAGTGCCCTGAAGGTTAATGTGGATTAACCCAAGGGCAGTCAACGTGTTCTTCAAGTGTGTTGTCATCAATTGCAATTTGGGATGGAAAAAATCCAGTGGGTGGGGAAACGTCGTGGTAACCACTTGAAAGTGGCCAAGACATGGAGAAACAACATCAACCAAAGCTTGGTGGAAATGCTCATTTGTTTGTCTCTGTTGTAGGGTCAGCAGAACATCCTTTTCCAGGAGGAGTCTTCCAGTGGGCTCGCTACAGAAGGAACAGCACAGGGCTCAATGAAACAGAGAAGATATTTAGTGAGTCCCTCCACAGGGTAAGAGCTCCCAACTGGAGGCATCGACCTGAGGCAGAGCCTGCAGATCCCGTGGGCTCGTCGCTGCCTGCTCATGTATAACAGAGATAGGACAAACCTGAGGTGGTTTTCTGGATGGTTTTGTCCTGTTTTGCAGCACGAGGACACGCTCACCTTGGCAACTCTGAGGATCTTCAGCAACGGGCTGGGGCAGCCCCATTTCCACTTCAACGCCAACGAGATGGGCTACGTCATCAGTGGCTGTGGGCAGGTGAGCCCTGCCAGCCCCAGGGGAAGGCACTGGGGCTGGAATGAGTGGTTTATTAATCTATGCCCAGCCCTGATGGGTAACAGCACAGTTAGAAGGGTGACAGAACTTTTGGTGTCCACGCTTTCCTCCTCCACACCACATTTTGGTCTCAGTTGCATTGGCTAGTCTAAGAGGGCTTATACGAGGAGCAGAATTTGTCCATGTTGTTGTTGTTCAGCAAAATCCCAGGTGGAATCATAGATTGGTTTAGGTTGGAAGGGATCCTAGAGATCATCTAATCAACCTCCCTGCCGTGGGTGGGGTTGCCTCTTAACTAGACCAGGTTGCTCAAGGCCTCATCCAACCTGGCCTTGAACACCTCCAGCAAGAGAGCACCCAGAGATCTATTCACCACCCTCCTACTGAAGAACTTCTTCCTCACATCCAGTCTCAACCTACTCCCCTTCAGTTGAAAACCATTCCCCCTTGTCCTGTCACTGCACACTCTTGTCTCCTGAATGCTAGGAGCACACAATAAAAAACCCAATACTCTGGATTTGGCACCTCTGAGGAACAGCTAAACAGAAACAATTTAGGCTGTGTTAAGGGTTTTCTTCCATCTTTTTGACTCGGTGCAAATGTGAAGCACAAAGATAATGGAGATGGAATGGGAAGACACCATCATATAACTGCTCACCATGTTCTTACTGAGAAATTCAGACTTTTTGGAGTCTTGGGGAGAGTGCTGGTACCACTATCACAGCTAGTGAGCTGATTTCAACCCGTGCCGGCACCGTCGCTGCGTATTCATCCAGCAGCAGCACGCTGGAGGTGGCTGGTGTCCAAAATTGCTGCTTCACTTGCAACAGGTTGGAGTTATTCTCTCTGGAGTCACTGCCAACTTCAACATTGGCATTGGAGATGTCATATTTTTCCCTGTGGGAACCCAACATTACATCAAGAGCGTGTGCGACGAGGATTTGCTTCTGATTCTGGCCTACAGCACAGGGAACCAGGTGAGAACTCACCCGGGCAAGGGGAGGGGGGAAAATCTTCAGCTCTGCTCCTCTCCTGCACCTCAGCTTTGTGCTTTTGTGCCGAGACAGAGTCTAAGAAGACCCTAATGAATCCACTAAAACTCATTGGGTAGCTATTATTCTTTTTAAAACCTTCTCTTTTTATCTTTCTAGCTGGAAACCCTTCGGATGAACGAGTACTTCCACCAGACAGCAGATCACATCCTCGCTCAGCTCTTCTTCAAGAAACAGGAGGAGTTTAAGAAGTTCCCAAGGCCTGCCAAAAAATGAGGCAAACAACCTCTCCGAGCACTTTAACAGCCCCAGGAGTTTTTCACCATCACCATCTTTCTAGCAGTACTTTTTGGTACCTTTCTTGTTATTTATCCAAAGGAGCTGTTCAGGAAAAAAAAGTGAAGAATTCAGGGTTATTAATTATAAAATGTTGTTTTCTTTTTTTGTGTTTTTATCATGTTTTATTTATAGTGCACTGTCATTTGAGTGATTATATATTAAAATCCTTTGTACCACTACAGTTGCCTCCTGCTCTGTCACAACACCCCTTCTCCTGCTGTGTCTCTTCCCTCCCACTCCTGAAGCTTCCACTGATGTGCTGTCACCTAGCCAGGGCTCTTATCTGGTGCTGTCTGCACCCAGATACCGTGTGTTTACACAGCTCAGCCTGTCCCCAGACCTGGGTGGGTGGTAGAAGGTGCCAGGAGTGAGACATTCAGGTCACCTTTGCCAAAAACAGTCCCCTCAGCAGGGCAGTGTGTTAGAATTTAAGACAATTAGCTCCCAGCTTTGCCACCAAACTGCTGTCTGGTTTGGGAAGCAGCATTTGAGGCTATGTCCTTAGCAAGAGGTAGATTCAGTAGCAGATACTCTCTGCTTCCCACCCAAAAGGTTGGCCCCAAAAAAATGGGCCAAAAAGAAGCAAAGATGATTTCCCAGACTGGCATTTATCCCATTTGTTTGTCACTTGTTCCTTCTTGTGTAAATATTGAACTACAGCCAAGGGGATGGCTGCAGCAGGAAGATCTTCCTTGGCTTCTCAGGGGTTTGGGAGTTATTTTATTATTTTGTTTCAGGAAGTGCTTACTTTAGACAATCATAAACTGGGTTTGGGTGGGAAGGGACATTTCAAGGCCATCTAGTCCAACCAGGGACATCCCCAGCTAGAGCAGGTTGCTCAGAGCTCCATCCAACCTCACCTGGGATGGTTCCAGGGATGGGGCAGCGCCCACCTCTCTGGGCAGCCTGGGCCAGGGGCTCACCACCCTCAGGGTCAAACATTTCTTCCTTCTCTCCAGCCTAAATCTCCCTCTTTTAGTTTCAAACCATCCCCTCTTGTCCTGTCCCAACAGGCCCTGCTCAAAACTCTGTCCCCAGCTTTCTGACTTCAGCTTTATCACTTGGGAATGCCCAGATTGCAGGGCTGCAGCATTGACTTCTTCACTGCCTTCAACCACGGGTATCATGCATGTGATCTGACCTAGCTCAAGACACCCCTGTCCCACCAGAGCTCAGAGGAGCAAGCATTGACTTCTTCATTGCCTTCAACCACGGATATCATGCATGTGATCTGACCTAACTCAAGACACCCCTGTCCCAGAGGGACCTCCCTCATCCCCTGTCCCACCAGAGCTCAGAGGAGCAGTATTTCTGCACCATGGCCTGGCCTGACCTCGACCCTCACCTCACAGACTGACCCAGAGCTGGGTAAGTCATGCTGCAGCCCAAGGGGTGGAGACCTGGCTCATTATTAAGGGCTTTCAGATGTTAAAAGAAAAACAAGCTGGTTTCTCAGGGGCTGGGATCTGTCACTCCAAGGCTCTGCTTTAAAACAGTTCAGCTGGGCTGAGGAAGGCTAGAATGCTGGGTTTGCAGTTGAGGTGCTCCTCAGGAGATCCAGGGACACCCATCATGTAGGGGAGATCTTCTTGGCAGACAGGACAAGGCAGCTTGCTGAGGAACAGTGAGGTGGGAGTTGTCCTGCTGTTGTCATGTTCCTTTGCTCTGCTGGGATAACAGACTGAGAGCTGTGGTCTCACACCACGATGCCTCTTGTCTCCTGCAGCCCCAAGGTGTGGTGTTCAGAAGTTCTTACAGGTAACCCCCAAACACTTCTGTGCCTAGTTTCAGCCAGTGTTCTCAGCTGTGTGCCCCTAGGGCTGGGCTCTCACTGCTGGAGAGGTTGGTTCATCTCTTGTGTCTCTCTTTGGTGTGCTCCTTTCATTCTGTGTTGAGTTGGACTGCAAGCTGCTCTTGAAACCATCTCTTGGTAGAGTCAAGTCCTTGGCTCTTGGCATTTCTAGTTTGTATTTTGCCAGCTGATGTTGGTGAGGCCCCAGGTCCTGAGAGGCCCCAGAAGGGTGTGTTTAGTACCTGCTACACAAGCAACTCAGGGAGGTTGTTTTTTACCCTCCAACAACCTGTCTACCTCCAGTAACTACCTGGTTAGGACTTGTGAGCAGTGGGGCTCAGGTGCCAGTGCTGCTGTAGGTAGGTTGGAACTGGGGGATCCTTGTGGTCCCTTCCAACCCTGACAGATTCTGATCTGTTTTAGCAGAGGACTTTAGAGCCCTTATGGCTCAATGGTTGGACTTGATGATCTTGGAGGTCCCTTCCAACCTAAAAGATTCTATGATTCTAGGTTGCCAGAGCCTGGAAATTTGGTTGTCTAGAAGTTCCTAGCTGAGGAACCCTGAAGGTTCTCACTGTTGGTATTAGTCCAGGCCATTAACATTACAGCTTTGCAGATGACATTTGGCCCAAAAAAGCCTGTCAGTAACCAGTGATAGGACAAGAGGCAATGGGCTGAGGTTGTGCCAGGGGAGGTTTTGATTGGATCTGAGGAAGAATTTCTTCCCTGTGTGGGCCTTTGTCCACAGAGATGAGGATCAAGCTTCTCACCTTGGATGAAGAAAAAGGTGGAAAGCAATAGACTGGCCAGGGCAGTGGTGGAGTCCCCACCCCTGGAGGGGTTTCCAAGCCCTGGAGATGTGGTGTGAGGGACACGGGGCAGTGGGGACCTGGCAGGGATGGGGGAAAGGTTGGACAATGCTGGGGGAGGGTGAAGCCTCCTGCCTGCTCGGGGGTGAGCAAGGCAGCTCCTGGGGAGGTGGCTGTGCCACGCTGAGCAGCCTTCTGGAACCAGCTGCCATAAACCAAAGGGTTCATGTGCCCCATAAAACCCTCCACGGTGGCTTTGGCTTGGGAGGGTTTCTCCTTTCCCAGGCTTGGCACCAGACATTGTCAATAAAGGTGGTGGTTTACAGCCCAGCAAAGCTTTCCTCCTGGTGGAGTTTGACCAGTTTCCTCCCACAGAAGATGATTTGATGGCAGTAGGAGATTAGTTCAGGGCTTTTAAGCTCCTTGAGTCCACCACCCCTACGTGGCTCAGTCCCTGTGGGGAGCAGCTCCTTGCTGGTTGTGCAGGAGCTTCAGAAGGCTTATGGGTTGCAGCTGCTGGATGGGGAGATGGGACTTCTTCAGCCAGCACCTGCTCTGAGAAGCTGCTCAGGGTGGGCAGCTCAGCCCCAGGGGCTGGAGGCTGTTCCCACCAGGGCTTGAGGAACCTCCCAAACCCCTACGTTGTCACTCAGAGACATGTGCTGGCAGCATGATGTGTTCTTCTGGTCCTGCATCATGTTCTGCACACAAACATCTCCTGGAGTGTTTTCTGTTGAGATCCCACCAGCTAAAAATCCACGACAGAGCTCAGTAGGATCTCAAGAGGCCTCCACACCAGATGATTTAATCATTAAACCTGCTCTGTACATCTCAGCCCTGCACCTTCCTTCTCATGCCAACGAGCCGTTGGGGGAGTTTTTATAGATCCCAAAGGAGAGAAGGAAATTTCCTGCCTTTTATTGGACGTTCTCATCCCAGCCAGGTTAGAAGTGATGAGAAATCTTTATCTTTCTCCAGCAATGCAAACACAGCCAAACAGAAAACCCAGCCCACGCCCCAGCCCTGGACAACACGTGCACTAATGAGTCACCTCAGAAGCTGAAAGTTCTTTTGAAGGCAAGCCAAAGGTGTGTTGGATCTCAATTAGGTTCTGCTGGCTCCATAACTTACTATGTTTTCTAGAATGACATTGCTAATTAGAGGTGACATCCCTTTGTAGTCCTGGGTTATCCGTTTTCCCAACACCTTCAAAAGGTGCCTGCCAGGTCCTTTGGGAGTTTATGGGCTGTCATTAGTCTTGGCAAACAGGACAGGTTCAAGGTGAGAGCCAACAGCACAGGGCCATCCCCCCAGCTCAGAGGGTGCTCCTCAGGAGTGCCAGATCTTCCCAAGCCCAGCCTCCTCTTCACTAGCTTCTACAGGCACAGGTTGCTTATCCTGCCAAAAGCCCAAAGTCATTAGCAGGACCTGAAGTTCTTTCCAGGTTCTTCATCTGTGTTGACCTAAGTCATATGTAACCATAGAACAGAACTCTTTTGGCTGGAAGAGACCTTGAAGATCATTGAGTCCAACCATTCCCCATCCCTGCCAGGTCCCCACTGCCCCGTGTCCCTCACACCACATCTCCACAGCTTGGAAACCCCTCCAGGGGTGGGGACTCCACCACTGCCCTGGGCAGCCTGGCACAGGTTAAACCAATACTTTTCAGGAAGATATTTCTCCTCAGGTCCAACCTCAGCCTCCCCTGGGGCAACTTGAGGCTGTTTCCTCTTGTCCTGTCCCTTGTTCCTGACCCCCACCTGGCTCCAGGCTCCTGTCAGGAGCTGTGCAGAGCCAGAAGGTCTCCCCTGAGCCTCCTTTGCCCCAGGCTCAGCACCCCCAGCTCCCTCAGCTGCTCCTCCCCACACTTGGCCTCCAGACCCTTCCCCAGCAGCTCCATTGCCCTTCTCTGGAGGCATTTCCATTATTCTTGGGGGGCAATTTATATGAAATTGAAAATACCTACACACCTATAAATTAATGTATTTTAAAAAACCCCAGTTAATTTTAGTAGCTCAGAAATGTGCTGTCGTTGAATGTTTATGGATGGCAGGAGGGTGTTGGAGCCTTTTTCTACCCAATGAACCCTGTGGGGAAGCTCTGTTGAAGAAGATGGAAGTTTGGATCATGATCTCCTCAGTGCAGGACCAGAGAGGGTTTTTTTGCTTTAATTATGAAGAATTTAATCTCTGTCAGGCACAAGGCTGAGTCTGTGTGTGCTGCTGGGTGAGGAAGGGGGGTGGTCACTGCTCCTTGCTCTTCTCAAAGCTCAGACTCCAGGTTTCATACGTTCCTCCTGCATTTTGGGAACACAGTGAGTGCTGGAAAGTCCTGCTCCTGCTCCTGCTCCTGCTCCTGCTCCTGCTCCTGCTCCTGTCCCAGGCTGCCGATGCCACCTGCTGGTCTATGGCCACAGCAGGCTGGGAGCACCAGCACCTGAGGATGGGCTCCCTAAGGAGATGGGGATTTGGGGTAAAAAGTGGGAAATGTCCACGGGGAATGGAATTTTTCCCTTTGGCAATGTCAGATCTGGAGCTCCTGGGGGTGCAGCTTCTCTGTCCCCATCCTGCCTCCTGTGCTGCTGTCGTGGGGACAGCCAGGGGCACGGTGTGGTTCAGAGGCTTGGCTGGAGAACCTTCTCCCAGTGACAGGACAAGGGGAAATGGGCTCAAATTGTGCCAGGGGAGGTTTTGATTTGATATTAGGAAGAATTTCTTTCCTGGCAGAGTGGTGAGACATTGTCCCAGGCTGCCCAGGGAGGTGCTGGAGTCCCCAGCCCTGGAGGGGTTCAAAAAACACGTGGACGTGGCACTTGGGGACATGGTTTAGTGCTGATGGTTGTGTTGGGTGGTGCTTGGACTTGATCTTCGAGGTCTTTTCCATCTTGAATGATTCTATGGGACAAAACGAGTGGGGGGCTGTACTGGGATATCCAGCCCTGAGGCTTCATAGCTCTTCTAATACCCTTCAGAGCCCAGTTATCCACAGCAAACTGGTTTCCAGGAGACTTTGCAAGATAAAAATCCAGATGAGAGCCTGCAACTCAGTGATAAAATTTCATGAGACAAGGTTTTGAGCAGGCAGGACGTGGTGGAACCAAACTGATCTCCCTGCTGCTGGGGGGATGTGATCAGTGGAAATCCTCATCAGGCTGCACCCCTGGGAGTCTGGCCTTTCCCTGGTGGAGAATTGCATTCCAAAATTGGTCTAGCTCCTTTTTTTTTGGAAGGAGGAACTGGGAATATTTAATTTCTTTCTAGTTTTCATCATTTATTTACTGAAGTTCTTGTTTTCTTGCAAACCCACGGGAGGCCTGGTGCTGGAAGGCATCGCACAAAAAGATTTATCTTCTTTATTTTGAGGGATAATTATTTGGTTCCAGGAGTGATGAGAGCACTGGGGTGCAGGGGAGGGTGCTGGGTGCACATCTGGGATTGGGGCTGGGGGGTCTATGTGGGCAGGATGAGCAATTTGTGCCCCAAACTGCCTTTGCTCCAGCAGCCCCTCCTGAGTGGAGGAGTGGTGGTCGCTGCCAGAGCAGCCCCACTGTCCAACAAGGAGTTTGGCAAAGCTCAGGCTCATAAAGCTCATAAACTTCTTCATAGATAGCTAACGAAGGTCTTGCTTCAACCATGGCCTGCTCCCTCATGCTCTGGCAGGAGCCACAACCCTGGCAAGGGCTGTGCAGGGCTGTGCCAGGCTGCCCAGGGCAGTGGTGGAGTCCCCACCCCTGGAGGGGTTTCCAAGCCGTGGAGATGTGGGGTGAGGGACATGGGGCAGTGGGGACCTGGCAGGGATGGGGAAGGGTTGAACCTGATGCTCTTAAAGGTCTCTTTCAGCCAAAATGTTTCTATGATTTTTCTAAGCCAGCTTGCTGGAGGAAAAATACTGAATCCAGAAGAAGTGATGTAGTTCAGGTCATCAAAGTTTTGCCCTAGAAGTTAGCAAGCTATGAAGATTTTGGTGTTTTTCTTTCTAGCAGATTACTAAAGCCCTGCTTGGTAGGGAAATAAAAGGGCAGGGAGGAATTTTTGCATTAAATTCATGCAGGGAGGGGTTTAATTTAGTTTGCACCCAAAGTAATGGCTGCTGCAGCAGAATCAAGTTTTTCTTGGAGCAGCCAGACTGTTGGGGATGAGAAGCTGGAGCTGCTTTGAGTCACAGACCCTGTAGGTACAGTGGTGATAAAGGGGTGTCTGTGTCTGAGGGTTCAGGGTGTCTGAAGGTTTTCTCCTATTGAATTCCCCAGCGTGGTGCTGTCAGGGTTCCTTGGTGCCACCATCCCATCCAGCAGCACCCCAGGCTGATTCCTGTCTTGGCTCTGTGTTTCTGTCTGGGTTCTTGAGGTAGAAATCCATAATTCCTTATTCCTGTCTCTCCAGTAATTGTTCTGGAGAATCACAGTGTCATGTGAAAACCCATCTGCACTTGGATTCCTGCCCTGCTTTGAGGAGGAGGCTTCTTTCAAACACAGGGTTTGTTTCTACCTCGTGCTCCACAGCACAAAGCTGTCCCACCCCTCCTGATGGGCTCCTGGGGAGCTTTAACCTCACAGCAGGGCTCCCAAAGCTGCTGAGGTCCTGGCTGGTGTCCTTGCATGGAGAAAACCTCCATGAAACACCATCCTTGCTGGTGGAGTGGCTTCACAAAAGTGCTGGAGCCTACACTGTGGGGATTTAATTTGATTCAGACACTGAAAAGAGGGATCTCCACCCCTGAAGGGGTTCAAACGACCTGTGGATGTGGCACTTGGGGACATGGTTTAGTGGTCATGGGAGTGTTGGGTTGATGGTTGGACTTGGTGGTCCTTAGAGGGCTTTTCCAACCTTCATGAATCCATGATCCATAGGCTGGCCTGGCTCAATAATTATAAGCATGATGTGAGGAGTGTGATTTCCCCAGGCAGAGGATGATGACCCAGCACAAGGGCCACCAGAGCCAGGCTCTAGTTGCCATTCCCATGAGATGAGAGGGCCGTGTCCAGAAGAAAAGGGGGTTTAGCACTTAAATCCTTCTGAAGATGCCATGGGGGAGCTGCAAGAGGGGAATCGAGGGCTCCCTCTGCAATAAAGGTACTTTGGGGGCACTAAAGACAAAAGAAGTGCCATAAAAGCCCCAGATGGATTTATTAACTGGCCATCCTGGCCCAGGTGGAGCAGAAGTCCAGGAGAAACTCCTCCTCAGCTTCTGTGAGACTGAGCAAAGGGTTGGAACCCAGAGAGAAGGAAAGGGTGGGAATGATTTGGAGAGCCCAGACTGCTCGGTCACTGTGCAGGCACTGGGGTGGTGGGGAGAACAGGGGGGTCCCAGGGCAGCTCCACCCTGGGTGGGTGGTCAATGCCCCATCCCTGGAACCATCCCAGGTGAGGGGGTTGGAGTAGGTGACCACAAAAGGTCCCTGCCAACCCAAGTGATTCATGGGGGAACATCTCACTGTGCTCCGTGAACCTCTGCCATCGAAGTGGTGTTCAAATTAGGATCAAATTTTCCCTGTGCTGCTGATGAAATGTTGCACTTGCTCATCACCAAATGAAATTTGGGCCAGATCAGGCTCTTTTCTGGCATAGCTCTTTGTGTGACCCCTGAGATCAGGGCTGGGAAGTGTAAAATGCCCCTGGGTCAAATCATGGCCCTCGTTCCTCATCGTGGGATTGTTCTCCACCATATATTTTGCTAACTACATTTTTATTTCAAACCTTTTGTTCTTCTGCAGCAGCAGGAAAGGAGAAGGCTGGAGGAGATGACCTCTGTGCACTAGCTCTGCACAAGCTACAGACCAAACTGGCAGCAGGAGGAAGGAAGAGGATTCTCCAGGGGGATAATTCCCATCTGGCTGTTTCCAGAGGAGCAGAAGGTACTTCTGGAGACACACACTGTGCAGTGGGGCTGAGCCACTGTGGCAAGTGGCCACGGGTGTCCTCAGGTCATCTTCAGCCCCACCTCAGAGCAGGTCCCCACGGGCTCTGGGGACTGATGTACCTTAGGCTGCTTTACCAAAACCATCCTTAGATATCCCTGAGGAGCAGCTCAAGCCTTCCTAGGGAACCTCTTCAACAGTTTCCCAAGAATGGAATTATTTAACAAAGAAATGGCTAAATAGTTTTCCCCTCCCTTAAATTAAGCTGCTGAAACCTGGTTGGTTTGTGAGGTGCTCTGCTGCAGCCTGGCTCCATCTGCCTGGTCCCTCCAGAGGAGATGGTCTTTGCTCTTGAACTGGGGAGACTGGCTCTTGGGAGGTCTCCTGATGGGAATCACTGGTTGGTTTTCAGACCATCTCTCTGGTGGGATGTCCCTACACCCATCCTAGGTGGAAGGAGGAGAACCAAACAGACATCCTCCTTCTCCACTCTCCTTAATGTGCTTCTCCTGACCAGGAGAAGGTCACAGGAGAAGCAGGCACCTCCAGATACCTGCTCTGGGAGCTTTTCCATCCTCCTCCTCAGTGCTTCTAACCGCGCCGGGGCGTTTCTGTACACTTTAATTCACCGGGGGGGGACGCAGGACAGCAAGAGGAAATGGCAGCTTGTAAATAATTAAGGTGCTGCTAATCCCCAAGAAATGTCAGAAAGCCCCTCAGAGATACCACGTGAGAGCCTCTCTCTGGTGACCTGGCTAATTAAAAGGATCCTTTCCCTCGGCAGTAAAGGCTGGCGTGGGGCCGCTGGCCGCTCGCCGTGGGGAGGGGAGGGCTGGGGGGAGCTCAGCACCTCCCTGCAACACAACCTCTTGGTCTGAGGGCTTCAGATGCTGAGATGGGAACCCTGAGGCTCTCCTGCAGGGCTGTGAGCGAGGAGCGGAGGAGCTGGAGGCTGAGACACGAGGTTGTGCCACTCCACATGGACGCCAGAAGGTCCCGCGAGCTGCTGGAGACCTGCAGGTGAGTGCAGAGCAAGGAAAGGGGCTCGTGGCCTGTGCCACCAGGGGTGGGTTGAGACATCTTCTGGGAGAGAAGTAAAACAAGCTCCTGAGCGTGGGTGAGAGGCCTGCAGGCTGTCAGGGTGCAGCCCCCAGGTGAAATTCGGGGGGGGGTGTGGATCTCTGCACCTCTCCCATCACCACGCCTGGTTCCTGCTGCCTTCTCCAAAGCTGCCTCTGTTTATTGACAATGCCCAAAAACCTGGGTGGGTTTTGACTGTTGTGTTCTGGCAGTCAAGGCTGTGAGGTGAGTTGGGAAAGTGAGGTGGGAGCTAATGAGTGGAAACTGTTAAACACCCAGAATTAGGGCCCTGAGGCATTTCACCAAATAAAACCCAAGCAGCTGGAGAAAAAACATCTTCCCTTGGAGACTGATTTTTCCTGGAGAGAAACAAAAGGTTTGATGACTGTTCAGCCTCAGAGTTTATGGAATGGAATAGAAGCCAGGGAAATGCAGACTGACTCTGTCCCTCCAGATATCCTGGAGGAAATCTAGACTGTGCCAGGCAAGCTGATCAGGAGGACAGGAGGACATGCTTCTCTGAAGCCTGGGATATGGGGAGGAGTATCTGGAGCCTTGTGGATGCACAGAGAGTCCCTAACACTGAGCTCTTCACTCTCCTGGTGCATCCTAATTCCACCCTGAATCCTGGGGTCAGTTTTGGGCCCTTTGCTTCAAGAAGGAGCTTGTCCAGAGAAGGGCAACGGAGCTGCTGGGGAAGGGTCTAGAGGCCAAGTGTGGGGAGGAGCAGCTGAGGGAGCTGGGGGGGCTGAGCCTGGAGCAAAGGAGGCTCAGGGGAGACCTTCTGGCTCTGCACAGCTCCTGACAGGGGGAAAACAGCCTCAAGTTGCCCCAGGGGAGGTTGAGGTTGGCCCTGAGGAGCAATGGCGCCCTGGCAAGGGCTGTGCAGGGCTGTGCCAGGCTGCCCAGGGCAGTGGTGAAGCCCCCCCCCCTGGAGGGGTTTCCAAGCCGTGGAGATGTGGTGTGAGGGACACGGGGCAGTGGGGACCTGGCAGGGATGGGGGAATGGTTGGACTGGATGATCTTCAAGGTCTCTTCCAACCCAAACGAATCTGTGATTCAGGTCTGGTGGCTTTGGGTTCTTGGGAGCCTGTTGCAGCTCTCATTGAGAACTCATGCAAGAAGCTGGTCTGCAGCTTCATCAGTCCAGCCCCCTCATCAGGCTCTTCCTTGGGATATTGCTGGATCCACCCCTCTGACTAGTGGGGGTTATTTTAGGGTGTGCTGACATCAGCGCCACCCTAAAGAGAAGAATGCAGAGGTTATTTTTGTAGCAGTTCCCCCAATTTTGGTGAACGTGCTCTCACGTCATGCTGCTATAACTGGAACCCAGAGCTGCTCCATCTGCTCAACCCACTGATACTTTATTTGCAGTTAAAACCATCTTTAAACTCTCCTGGTCTCCCTGTGTGGGAAGAAATCTGATCTGCTGCAGGAGGGTGGACCTGCTGTAGTGGAGCTGGGGCAAAAGTAGGTCCCAGAGGTGAGAGATAAAACAGCTGGTTAAGGAGAAGGGCAGAAAACAAGGGACACTGGTGTCCCCCATGGGCTTCTCTGCCTTTTAGGGGAAAGAGCTGGCAAATTTGGACAATATTTTGGGGGGCAAACAAACATTGGCAGTACACAGGGCACGCTGAGCACAGGGGCTGGTGTGGCTGCTCCTCCAAGGGTGAAGGCAAACCTGGCTTGGGCCCCTGCCCCCAAATCTGCTCGATTTAACCCACTCCCCAGAGTGAGACCCGGAGGGAGGCTTGGGGAGGGAGCAGCACCCAGCTCCCCCGGCCTCCCCAGCGGGTCCCTCCTGTGGCCAGAAGGTGGAGTCCCCATCCCTGGAGGGATTTCCAAGTCCTGGAGGTGAGGAGCACAAAGGGCTCTTCCTCAACAAGAGTCTCCAGAAATTTGGGAACCAGGGAGGAAACAGGGACTTGAGGAGCTTCAAAAAGAGGATGATGCTGCAGGCACTGGATTTAATATTTTATAGGGAAGTGATAAATTATTGCTTAGAAGCTGGAAAGCAGCAGAAGGATTAAACTTGAGCTGGAGCTGTGGTGAGTGGATTCATTTTTATTTCCTAATGGTCTGCTTTCAAACTTTATTAGTTTGGATTAGTATGAAGTTTCTTATCTGAGAAAGATAAATGGGGAAACATTCTGTTAAAATCAACTCAGTGATTTGTGGTGTTTAAACTTGGCAGCCTTTCTTTGTGGGGTTTGGGCTCTGCTCCCAAGGGACAAGTGACAGGATAAGAGGAAACAGCCTCAGGTTGCCCCAGGGGAGGCTGAGGTTGGCTCTGAGGAGAAATGTCTTCATGCAAAGGTTGTTTTAGCCTGTGCCAGGCTGCCCAGGGCAGTGGTGGAGTCCCCACCCCTGGAGGGGTTTCCAAGCCCTGGAGATGTGGGGTGAGGGACACGGGGCAGTGGGGACCTGGCAGTGCTGAGGGAAGGGTTGGACTTGATGCTTTGAAAGGTCTTTTCCAACCAAAACAGTTCTGTGTTTCTATTCTGCCATGGAAGAAGTAGTAGTAGTAGTAAGTAAGAAGTAGTTTTCATCTTTTTTTCCTGTTACAAATGTTATTCCAGGAGAGAGTGACAAAGGCTTGCAGTCTTTATCTAGAGAAAAATCACACTGTTAAGCTTCAGGTGATGCTCAGAAGTCCCTTCTGCCAGAAACCATCCTGTTGTGCTGTGTCAGCAGGAGCCATAAGGTAAATCTCCTTATCAGATTCCTCCAGCAGCAGCAGCAGGGTAAAACTGAGTGTATCTGATGTAGGTGAGGGTTTAAACTAGTGCTTTTCTCCTGAAGTATTGAGTGTGAGCCTCAGCCATGATTTTACCATGAATCTCAGGACTTATTGTCTGTGTCACCCACCACAGGGTCTCAACCTCATCCCTCAGCTTCTTGGAGGCTCCTCCTGAAGCCTGATTTATTTAAATCTGTCCTTTTCTGCCAGATTTGATTGAATTGGGAGGAGAATCAGGGAGCTGGAGACATTTTTTTTCCTCATCTAATCTCCAAAAAAAAGAGTTGGGCTGTTAGGCTGGACTCTCCAGGCAGGTTCCTTGGGCTCCTGGCTGTGGAAAGGCAGCAGGGTTGGACTAGGTGGCCTTTAAAGGTCCTTTCCCACCCCAACCAGCCTGGGATCCCATGATTTCAGTGTGAACCACGTTCAGGCTCTGCAGCAGCAGTGAAGCCACCCTGCAGCCTGGCTGGTAGTTGCTAAGGCAACGTTCTTCCCCAGGCTGGGATCTTCCAGGCAGCTTTTCCACATGGGCCCCTCACCATGGCTATGTCACAAACCCAGCATGGCCCATGAGGAGCTCACCTTGGCTTGCCCACCTCCTGCAGCAAGGCAGGAGGGACTGGGGAAAATGCCTCCAAGGGGGGGAGTCAAGGAGAAGACCCCCCACCACCACTCCTAGGGGGTAGTGGAGGTTGAGGAGAGACCCCATCATCAAAGTTGGTGCTGTCTCCCATGGCTTGGGCACCTATGGAAGAAGTCAGCAGCCTCTCCTGAGCCCCTTAACAACAACTGCTGGAATTAAAGGCCCTAAATGGAGTTTTCTCATTGGATAAGTTTATGGGCAATGGTCAGATCTGTAAAATTACTGTCAGAAATAATATAGGCAGACACATATTGCACATCAGGAAGGTAAATGGCAGATAAATACTCATTTATCTCACCCAGTCACTCCTTCTGGGCTTTGTTTCCAAATGCTCTCTGTTTAATAAGTTCCTCCCCAGCACTTTCCAGACTGAAGCTCAGGGAAAGTAATAAAGGGATCTGGTCAGGGCCATTTATTCTGCTCTGCAGGCACCAGTTTGCACTGGAGTGGGAGGGAGGAATTACTTACCCTCTAAAGGGATCTTTATCCCTCAAGATAACGAATGCTCACTTAGCTTGCAGATAAATCCTCCAGTTTTCTGTTTGTCAGGCTACTGCACCCAGCTCTGCCTTTGAGTGAGGCTGAGGAAGGGGCAGAGGAAGAGCATCAGGTGAGGTGAGCTTGGGAAATGGAGCTGAGCTGAACCAGCAGCACCAAACTGAGTTGTGGAGCTGCTTTCACTCACTGAGGCTGCCCCATAATCCCCCCTGTGCCTCCCCCCAGGAGCTGCCTGAGGACAGAGGGATGGTTCACAGGATCAGCACTGCTTGCCTGGTGCTTGCCTGGTGCTCCCCTGGGGACCTGTTCTTTGGCAGGGCAGCTACAACCTCTGCCAGCAGCAGGGCTGGACCTGCAGAACAGGGTGAGGAGGCAGCTGGGGTTTGGGTTCAGTGAGGAGCTTTGCCAGGCTGCACTCAGGCTCCCTGCACAGGGCAATGCTCCTGCTCTAGCAGCTAGGAGAAGAGTTGGGCTCTCTGCAACATCTTATAGAATCATTTTTGGTTGGAAAAGACCTTTAAGATCATCAAAGTGCAACCTCATCTTCATACGTGGCTTTCCCCTCAGCCCTCCTGGAATTTCCTCAGATGAATTTTGACTCAAGTCACTCTGTTATAGACTGTCCCAGTCAAGATTGATCATTGCTGCTAAGGAAAAGCCTGTGAGAACTCCCACTCCCTTTCCAGCCCTCCCACTGTGTCAACCCCATGCACAGGCTTTTGGCCAGCCCGGGGGCTCCTGTGCCACTGTGGTGGTCCTGAGCCCCCAGCCAGAACCTTCCACCTCCACCCCCTGATTAGCAAGGAGCCCTCAGGTCCTGTCAGGATGACAATAACACTTCCTCTGATGGCCACCAGTGACATACTTCTGACAAATTGCTGTTGTCTTCTCTGTTCTCCATGGGCAGCATCAGCAGGTCCCTTGCCCTGAGGAGACTGGCTGCAGCTCAGCCTCTTGGTGCTGCTCAGCACTTCTCCTCTGCAGGGCTTTGTTGCTTCTTTGGTGGGTTGAGAATGGATAGATTACAGTGGAAAGATCCCATAACTCTAAGGAAAGTGTGAAGTGTGGCTTACCTGGGAGATAAAACACCTAAAACAAGTATCTGCATCCTCATGGGAACCAGGAGGAGCAGAGCACAAGGCAAAAACCACCAGGAGGACAGAGGCAGCAGGAAACCAGTTGGGTTTCATTGCAGTCAAATCACTTCTTCTCACGTGTACAAGTTAAAAAGGAGCCAGACAGTTCCCAGGAGGCTGCAGCCCCCAGAGCATGGCAGCTCTGGAAAGCTCCCTGCAACACACAGCCCCCAGCTCCTGCCTCGTGGTGGGTGGAGAGGTGCCACTGCCAAATTTGCTCTGAAACCATCCCTTGGCTTCTGAGCTGCTGGAGTATTTAGACAGAAATTCTAATTCCTGCTCCTGCCCCCAGCCTGGTCTTTGCTGTGTGCTCCATCGTGTCACTACTGGTGCCACCAGAGCTGTTCCTCATCTTTTGGTTTAGCCTGGGCCCTCAGAGGGGTGAGAGCTAAAAACCTTGGCTGATACAACGAGGTTCTGATATTAACAATCTCTTTCTGTATGATTAGAAGGTGTAGATGATTATTTACTGTGTGTAAGAAACCCACAGGAGGTTCAGGACTGTTAATGACAGCAGGAAAGTGCCTCTTGCTGAGCATAACTGAGGTGGTTTTTTTGCAGCATGATGGATTTGTAGGGCCAGGTGAAAGCTTGGAGGAGAGAAGGCTCCAGGGAGACCTTCTTGTGGTCTTCTAGTACTTCAAGGGGGTCTTCTAGAAAGACCTGGGGACAGACTTTTTAGCAGGGTCTGTTGTGACAGGACAAGGGTGATGGTTTGAAACCAAAAGAGGGATTTTAGACTGCAGGGAAGGAAGACTTTTTTTACACTGAGGGTGGTGAGACCCTGGCCCAGGTTGCCCAGAGAGGTGGTCACTGCCCCAGCTCTGAAAATAGTTGCAGAGAGGAAGGAGGTCTCCCCCTGAGCCTCTTTTTCTCCAGGCTAAACAGCCCCAGTTCCCTCAACCACTCCTAGAAATACCCTCACCCCAGTGACAGACTAACGAGCTCGGGACATGATCACTTGGCAAACAAATTTAATTCCATTTTTTTTGTAATCATACACCACAGTAGGTGCAATTTTTCAGATCCTAATGATGTCCCCTCCTGCCACTCCTCCAGCAACACAGAGAGGACAGCTGACAAGAAAAGCTGTCTCCATCCCACTGGGATGAGAACATCTCAGTCAAAGGAAGGAAGAAATCTCTGCTTTAAAAGCTCCATATCTCATTTCTAATCTACCAAGCCTTTTACAAATGGCTCCTGCTTCTGCTTGTAAGTTTAGTCTGGGTGGATTGGGTCTTTTTGCATAGAGGAAGAGAGGAGATTTAGATTAGAAATGAGGAAGATGTTCTTCACACATGGTGGTGAGACCCTGGCCCAGGTTGCCCAGGGAAGCTGTGGATGCTCCATCCCTGGAGATGTCCCAGACCAGGTTGGATGGGGCTTGGAGCAACCTGCTCTAGTGGGAGGTGTCCCTGCCCGTGGCAGAGGGGTTGGAATGAGATGTTTAAAGCCCCTTCCAACCCAACCCATTCTGTGCCTCTGAGTCTATGACACTGGCCCAGGACAGGAGCCCTGACACGTGGGACTCGTCCCAGAGCCACGCCAAGCAAGCTCAGTGAGGCTGGAGCAGTGGGAGTGTGTCTGCCCCAGCCCTCTGCAGCAGCTTAATGAGCTTGGATGTACATTAATTGAGCCTGGAAAACCCAACACAATTAATGCTTTGTGACCCAACCACAGCTGAGCCACAAGAACTGGTTCCAGACAGCTTCCTTAAAGCCCCACACCAGCTTTGCTAAAGGGAGTTAAAATGATGATTTTTCTTTTTTTGCCAAGCAGAGCAGGCCTGGAGGAAATATTTGAATAAGAAATCACTTTCTGGGATAATTAAAGGAAAAACGAGAGAGGGAGAGAAGTTGGTTGCAACTTCTTCCTCATTCCTGGTGAGGAAGATTGGAGGTTGAGTTTGCAGATGACACCAAG
>NW_008612925.1:0-23787 GCF_000691845.1 Merops nubicus
GCCAGCTAGTAGAAAGAGCAGGTTTTTTTGTTTTTGTTTTTTCCTTTTCTCCTTTCCCTTTTGTGTTGTTTTCCCTGCGTGTCACGAGTTTCTCTGTATAATTTTGGGGTCCCTTTGGGGTATCCTGCCTTCCCCAATTTACAACACTCTGTAATAAACTGTTACTTGCTGCTAATTTTGTTCAGTCTTCCATCACCTTTGTTGAACCTGCCCCTGAACGATAAAAAGTGGCTTAAACTACCACACTGGTTTAGGGAAATTACGTAAAATGAAAGGGTTAAAAAAAAATATTTACTTTTCTTTGTTCTTAATAACTGAAAAGTCAGCTTTTCTTCCCAATCTTTAAGCAAACTGGAGGGAGCAGTATATTTGATATGTATAGATAAGCATCCCTATTAAAAACCACATCAAAGGAGTGTGGTTTTGACCTTGCCGGCCAGGTATAGGGAAAGGAGAAGCCTAACTGTATACACAAACCCATCTGTAGCGTATGCTTGCCCAAGAGGAGGTCCACTTCATTTGTTTTGTAGAATTAATTTAATCCCAGCCCTAGAGGTTTTGCAAAGCTGGGGGCCACTTGCCTTTTGATCTCTTCATACTGTTGTGTTGTGTATTTGCCTCATCAGAGAAGCTTGTGCAATGGAAGGTTGTGCCCACAGGATGGTAAAATGAGTGAAACTGCAGTATGCATCTTAATTGCATTAACCACATTGCACATCACATAGGATGTGGCGAGTAACTATTTCTGAGTATGATGGTAGGAAAGCAGTTAATTTTTGAATTAATTTTTCAGACATGTTAAGTTTATGATGGAGGATGGATAAAACATATCCTATTTACTGACCAGACTGCTTTAATAGAGGAAAATCTGAAGTTTATTTGAAACAAGAGGATATCCCAAGGTGCAGCAACACCAGAAGTTAAGAACCACCTTATTTATGCTGCTTTAGCATCAGTGGGAGGGAGTGGGCAAGTTAGATGCTGTTAAGCAATTCTGTTTGATGCTGTCTCAGTTATGGCATGTTTGAAGTATTGCAAAGCACACACTGAATTTATAATTCATGCTTACAAATACTGTGTGTGATTTTCTTCTACAAAATGTCTAAATCTGCTATAACAAAATAAAATTTTAGATGGGCTCCTAAATTAGCATTGCTTGTGAACTACTCTCTCTTTTTTTTGCAATTTGCAGAAGTTTGTTTTCTGTTACTTGTATCTGTTATGTAGATTTACTGTTTGTAACCATGTCTAAAAATACTAATTTACTTTTGTGTGTTAAACGTATTAAGAAAAAGGAATTTCTGCTTTGGTCTGTGAATGATTATTGCTTATCTAATTCATACGGTTACTGACTTTTTTATCATTCACTTATGTTTATCAATGTAAAAGATAGGAAAGAACAAAAATCAGAAGTGTGGCTTTTTTCAGGGGTGCTGCACAGTTAAATTTTGCAATGCTTTCTGCTAAGTGATGTCAGCAAACTGAAACATTAACAGCTTTTTCACTGTCCCTTCAAATGGAAGTACAAATTCACAAACTTTAACATATCCTGTAGTCTTTTATTTTGGTTAATGGCTTTAAGATATCATACTCCTGAGACATGAAAAAAAAATGAACAAGGTGTTTTTATCAACCATGTTAATCTTAAAAATGGAACTCATTAAAATTTTGGCCTCTTTTGTACAAATGAATGCAATTACATCTTGCACATAAATTATTTGAGCTGTTTCTCTCCCTCGTAAAAGGTAGCTTTAATGAGTCACAGCTTCCATTTTAGTAAATTGTTCATGGGATAGGCAGGCTCAGGAACAACTGGGTTAAACCAAGAGATTATTTGAAAAATCTAGGGCATGTGCTCTCTGTTCACTTGATTAGTTTTCATAATTCAACCTTGTTTCCATAGCAAAGAGCTGTGTAATACATGCAAAGAAGCATCAGTCTTCTTTCTGTTTTAGTCCTTTGTCTCTGTAATTTTACTGGAGAAAGTTAGTGAAATGGGGAAAAAGTCATATTGTGTGCAAATGTTTACAATGAATCTTTGTTTTGGGGTGATCCGTGGGATCTGAGAGGGAGGTGTTATTTCAGGGTATCTGTCTGTGACTCTGCTTTAATTCTTTTCTGTTTGACTACAGGTGCATGAAGAACAGACGAGGCATTTCTGCTTATCAGAGATGATGTGGAGAGACGCTTTGTGAGTAAATTATGTGTTTTCTAAAAAGGCAGTGCTGATGTGAGAACCCCTTCCCCCCTGCCTTAGAATACCTGAGTCATTTGACTAACAGTTTCATTTGGTTCTGGAGAGCTGTGAATAGAGACCCCTTCATGGTAAACATAAACTAAGCTGATTGTTGAAATAAAGAGCTGGAAGACAGAGCAATATAATATGTATGGTTTCATAAGCAAATAACCATGATGCCTAAGTTTTCTGTTGTGTTTAATCTACAAAAGGCTTTTACTGTTGACTGCTTAGTATTTTTTAGACATCAGTAAAAACACCTAACATTCGGTATATGGGTAACCTTTAGTAGGGTTAACTCAGTACTTAGAGGAACACTTCTGTCAAGTTTACAGGTGCTATCTATTCTATATGAGAGGTTAACACTTCAGTGTCCTTGTCTAATTTTGATTGGAAGTCTGATATATTTGCCATAAAGAAGGTGGGAAGAGTAGCAGTCTGTATAAGCTTTCTTGGAAGTTTCCCATGCCTGTCTGCTTGAACACAACTATTCTGAAGCATGAAGCTGAAATTTGTCCCAAAATATTACAGGAAAGGAAGAACCTCTGTGACAGAATGTAACTGTATCTAAATAAGTACTTAAAGGATTTGCTTTTGTGGCAAGAAGGTAATTTTTTTTATGACAGCAATTAAGTGATGCAGCTGCTAAAGGGACTGCATAAATATGCTATGTTTCTAGTGCTGTAGACTCTTCAGTCAGCTCTTTCTTTTGGGGCAGTTTGTCCCACTGTTTCCTTTTTTTTTTTTTTTTGGACAAATTTCCAGTAACAGTTGAGAATTAAAGCAAGATGTTCTTATAGGCTTTTTTGTAATAGTACTTGGGCTTTTTTTTTTTTTTTTTTAAATTTTAACGATAATGCAAGTAATGTGGTCTTGAGTGCTTTCTTTTAAACTGTAAGTTTGAAGAGGGACTTTTCATGACTGTTCAGCAACAGGTCAAGGGAGAATGGTTTTTAACTGAGGGAGAGCAGATTCAAACTAATCTTAGGAAGAAGTTCTTCAGTATGAGGGTGGCAATACTCTGGAATAGGTTGGCCAGAGACGTGTGGGTGCCCCCTCCCTGGAGATGTTTAAGGCCAGGTTGGATGAGGCCTTGAGCAACCTGGTCTAGTTGAGAGGTGTCCCTGCCCATGGCAGGGAGATTGGATTAGATGATCTCTAGGATCCTCTGAAACCTAAGCCATTCTGTGATACTCTGGAACTGCTGCTTTGTTCTCATGATAATTACCCAAGAGAATGGTGCCTTTGTGGACAACTTCAGTGCTTTTCTTTGCACTCAAGTTAGAAGAACTGCTGTTACCTTGGGCATCTTAATTTCAATTTTTTTTTTGCATTTGTATTATTAATGCTACACCATGACTCTTTTTTTAAATTGAAAAATATCCTTTTATATTAATAGACTTAAACTCCTAGTTAAGAACCAGTTTGGGTTCTTATATGGGTTTAGCCTTTTTTATTACCTAAATCTAAAGAAAAGGTTTTTTAAATGCTTTTTAGGTACCCCTCATCCTTTAGCCCCTTGTATAATTTCATAGATACGGTTTTGTGATTTGTAGTTCAGTAACTTAAAACATCTAACTTAACTACTTAAATTGTCATTAATGCTTAATTTCCTCATTTGGGATGAGGTTTGGCATCTGCAAATAGTGGCTGGTAGTCTGTCTTGCTTTCAGTCAAGAGAAAATCTGCTTCAAGGTAATACTGACTTATAGACATCTCTACCTTGGCTTCTTCCATGCTCTTCTTGCTGGTTCAGGAAGGCTGTGGGCAGATTGCTTTATAACAGTGTCCTGGCCAGGTGTTGGATTTTTTTATGAAGAAGCAGGAGAAATCCTTGTGCTGATCCAGCTGACTTACCCAGAAGATAGTGTTGATGTGATTTACTCTGTAACCTTGAGATCATTCTCTTGTGGCCAAAGTCCATGAAGACTTTGCCATAGCTAGCTGAGTAGCAGCAATAATATGAAATATTATTTAATAACAATATAGCTGAAGAATGATAATGAATATTTTTTAATTAAAACATTACAGTCTGTAATACCTTTTGAGAGTAACCAGGGTGGTGGATTCTTTGATTGCTCAGTCATGCACATTGTTCTTGTTTTGAGATTCTGATTAGGGCTCAAGTAGAATACCTGGATTATATTTTTGTGGGCAGAGCTTCCTTTTGCAGCTTCATCTTTTGTCAGTCCCATCTCTGACCTAGTAAATCAGGTAGGACATGCTCAGGGGTCTCGTACTTCATTAGTGGATGACACTGTTCTTAAAAGTGTCCCTGTTTAAATTCTGCAGCCTCAACAACAGTTTTCTATTGTTAGTAATGAGGTGAGGGGCTGTGGCCAAAGTCTTAGCTTGGTTTAGATTGTTCTGTTTCAACTTTCTCAGCTACTTCCTTAGGACAAAGGAGCTTTTTCATAAGAAAAAATCTTTATTCATTAAAAAATTTTTTGAACTCTTACTCTAGCTTTCTAGAAGGTCTAGGAGTGAATAAAGAATTAGAAATTACATGGCTATCTGATGTGTGCAGTTTTGCCTAAGTTTGATATGCTTTAGACAGGTACAGTGTGTTAGACAAGTACAGTTGTATTTACTTGACAGCTGGGTATTACTCTACAGAGCCTGGAAAAATTTGCAGTGAAGAAATAACTTCAGTATTATTTTAATAAATACCTTTGTTGTTGTCAGTTTCATAAAATTTGTACTTGATTAATCTCTTTTTTTAAAAAAGAAACATAGTTTAGATATGTGTTCCAAGTATCAGACCACATAACTGAAAATATTTTTATAGTGATGTTGATACATATACAGATGTTGATTATATTTTAATGTAGTTTTCAGAAGAAGCTTTATGAAAAATAGCTCTGTGGGGCTAGCATTTAATTTGTACAGATGATTGCTTTTAAGGGCCTTTACTTGCCTAGCAGTCAGCTTCAGCATATAGCTGGGTCAGGGGGTGCTGTGATACTTAAAGAGAGTGGATAAGGCTTACAGCCACTAAGACTCACCGTGACCAGAGTTTCTGGATTTGCCCATGTTAAGACTCCTATGTGTCAGTAGTCCAAGTAGCTGCAGTAGCAGGTAATATCTATCTGGCTAGTTTCACTGGTTCTTATGGGATTATTCCAAGGGTGAATATGGGTAAGATATAATGGGATAGGCTGTGAATGGCATAGAGTTTAGTCCTTGTTTCAAGGTGGAGGTGCAGGAACTGGTTTCTTTTTGCGGTTCTACATGAACGTAAACTTGGCTTTCACATCTGTCCTATGTTATCTCTTTCTGTGAGTGGTATTTATATGATTGTATAAAGTTTGTGGGATGTATAATGGTAATTGCTGTTTACCCATTTTGTTGGTTTTACCATCGTTACTGTGCAGTAATTTCTGTTTAAAAGTCGAAAAATCTTTCATCTTTTGAATGCTCACCTTTTGAACAATCTCAAAAGGGCTTAAAATATATACTGCATCTGAGTCTAAGTTAAAAAGTGGCTTTGCTGATGAAGTGAAAATGCGCAATAAAAGCATTTTCGTTTAGTAGTATTAACTGCTACATTTATAAACTTCAAAAATACTAATTCCTAAGTATCCTGGGTAATATTTAACTTTAAATTGTAGAAATAAATTACTTCAACTGAAACACAGATATGCACATCCGTTCCCTATGCCAATTTGTTCCTGACAGGCTAAATGAGGGTGCCTTGTTTTACTTGGCATCTGCCCATATCTAAGTCCAACTTGTACAATAGTAGTAGGTACTTGAGCTGTGCCCTTGGTAGTCAGTAGATTAGGGGTGTATGTGACAAGTTGGACACTGAAGGGACATTCTGTATCTCAGTGATTAAGTTTCCCTCTGAATGGACTAATATGTTCCATTGGCCTTCCCTGATCTTCGTAACCACAAGAGCTTTATGCTCTTAAAGTAACTGACAGTCAGCAGCTGGTTTCTTAGCAGGATTTTTTTCAGTGCTTGTGAGGAGAAAGTGGCATCCAAATGTCATGAGTCCTGTTGTTTTTCTGGACATAATACAGGTTTTTCTTTTACTCGTATTTGCTGGGTTGCTTCTGTATGTGTCATTAATCAAACTTTTGTCACTGGAGTCTGTTTCACCAGTGTGGGTTTACTAAGTATAGGTGGTGATGAATGAGCTTCAGTATGCTGAAGCTGTAGCTGTAGGTGACTTATATTGGAGAAAGGCTTTATGAGGGGTGGAAAATGCAGGTGAAATGCAAGTCTTTTACAGAACACTAAAGGTATGGTAAATCTGCAAGGACTTAAACATTTTAAGAACACTTCCACATCTAATTGGTTAGATGTTTTGGGGCAAACTAATGAGCTTCATAATATTTTGATTCATCTTGCCATAAATATGTGAGAATTTACATTTAGTTTGTTGTGCAAATCCAGGCATGGAATAGTTGATCAGCTGTCTTACAGCTGAAAAGAGATTTCATTTAAAACAATGTTTTCATACACCTCAGAACTGTAAAAACTCTGCTTTCTGGTGCTTTACGTTCAGTGCAGTGGGTTGAGACTATGCTTGCACGGTGTACTGACAAGGTGTCACATGCAACTGCTTGTGGAAACAGGTGAGTTTCAGGTCCCTGCCCCATTTGCGGGGAACATGTGATACTGTGTAAGAAGGTAGATTTTTTGTTCCTGGAAATCTTCAGGTAAAATCTGGCAGTATAATAAGGGCATTGAAGAATGTGAGGGAAGAGGGCAAGGGGGAACCCTTCTGCCGCCCGTAACACGTGTTACGTGCACGGGACTCACCAGCCTGGTTCTCAACAGCTTACCGTTCAAAACTTGAAATACAGCCTGGAATGGTGGATGTAGTAAGAGTTGCCCCTTCCACTACAAGTTGGAGGGATGTGTCTGTGGGATCTACTGGATACTGAAGTTTTGGTGGGAAGAGCTGTCTGTCTGCTGTTTAAGGCTGTCAGCTACAAAGTTGCAGCAGGTAGGCTGAAGTATTAGTGTAGACACAAGGTAGAGGTTGAAGGCAGTGTCATCTTCAAGGTCATTGGTGTGGGAAGAGAGGCTAAGTTCAAATAGATAGGCTTTGGAAATAATGTACAAATTGAGGAGGGACTATGGCAGACACAAACCAGTGGATTAGACTTTCAGGAAAAGAGTGTGCTCCAGCTATGAAATGTTCTACATGTCACTGAATGAGTGTATTAGAAGACAGGTCTGGTTTTAAACTTTAGTTACATACATCTTTATATAAAATGCTACTCTGGTATTGTCAGACTTGTTGCTTTTGGAGTTCAAATCAGGAAGCCTGTAACTGCCAAAACATGGGTTGCCTTGAGAGCCAAGATCCGTCGGGGCACAGATGCTGGCGTACATGGGCAATGAAATAATCCTGTTTTAGCTCGGGCACACAGAAGCATGATTGTATTCTTGAAAATGTTATGCAGAGGTTGAAATTGCTGAGGGATTTTGAGATTATAGGTTTGATTGCATGAAGATTGCATAAAGGTTTTTCTTTCCCATGTAACAGCTCTAGAGGTTTATTTTGTTGTCTGTCCAATGCCTTATTAAAGGTTGCTGTAGCTATGCAGTGAAACACTTTGTATCCTGATTTGGTGCAGGCTTCTGGACTGTTCTGGGACATGTTTTAGGATGATGAAGGCAAGGCATTAGATCTTTTGGAGCTTTACACCCTGCACATTGGTAATATTTCCGTTGTCAGCTTGCATCCAGCATGCTGGAGTGTATTTTTTCACAAGCCAGATGTTTAGATTGCTCTAATAGTGCTCTGCAGTCTTGCTTGGCAGTAGAACGGTTTACATAAAACAAGAATTACTTGCACTGATTTTAAATATAATTTTGTATCGTGGAGATGAGTGTAGTGGATCCTGTTCTGTTAAAGTCTCACTTCCTTTTTAGTGTATGCGGCTTTCCTGAAATTACACTGCTTGTAAATGGCATTTCAGGAAGTCTGAACTGATCCAGCATATGCCTACTGCTGAATTTTAATGAACTGCTGTGTGCAATATGAAGTGTTTGTTTTTTAGTAACAAAGCTTTCTTAAAAGCTTCCTTAAACTTTGCACTTTGGACAGTTTCACACTTTTGTTTTCAATGGTGATCTCTGCCTTTTGCTTCAAGGAGCCTAAACTGAACAGCTTTGGCCATGGTATGTTGATATTTTTAATTTTTTTTTAATTTTTAAAAAGTAGTAGGAACAGTGTCATAGTCATTTCAATTAACGAGAAAAATCCCTGGGGAATACTTTTTTTAAAATGTTTGTCTGATGGCCTCTTTAATGCTTGCTCTGAAGCAACCCAGACTCAGCAGATGCTGTGTCTGGGTTTTTGCTGCTGGATCAGAACAGTTCTGTGATGGTAGGACCTGAGTCTCTGCTGTTATTGTGATAGTGCTCAGCCATCAACTTGCACCTCTTCTCCTGTTTAGTTTTGGTGGCTTCTCATCAGAGATAATTAACTTTTTGTACTGGTATTGCAAAGTGCTATCTTAATAATTGCTACTTATTTGCACTTGTAACAGCCACCTGTGCTACGTCAGTTTGGAGCTCCTGGTTTTTGCTGCAAAGCTTCATGGGTGTAGTCTACCTTCCCAGAGAGTCTTGTCTTCTAAATAAAAAAAAAAAGTAAATTAATTTTACAAACGTTCCTAAGAAGCAGATTTCTTTTTATTTTTTACTTCATCCATGTGAACAGCCTACTCTGTGAGAAGTTTAGATCTTTTACGCTTTTGAACTTAAAGTTGTTATACTTTTACTTAATTTTGTGTGTATGAAAATAGTGTCAAAGTTACAGCTCAATAGGTAGTTTGCAGAAACTTTCCTAGATAACGTTGTTTGAATACTCACCTGACAAGCAGTGCTGGTATACAAAGGTAAAACAAAACATCTTTCATCCAGAGTGCAAAATGAGAGAGCAGGTGCAGATGGGAGATCTGCACAAAATCCAAGTAAATGACTAAGAAGAAGTAGTTGCAATCTATAAGCACTCTGGCTGTCAAGTGCTTGTGTCAATTGCTGACTTCGTAGTTGTTTTGAAGGAGAAATTATCACTGCTTTTTTTGACAGCACCTTTGTACATAAGGGTTCACATAAAAGAAAACAAAGTTGCTTGTTGGATGATTTGCCAAAGGTTGATCTAATTAAGGGGAGCAAATGTTGCTAAAACAGCAAAGCTGAGCCCTGAAGGGCATTAGAAAGCAGCTTCTCATGCTTGATGTGGTGGGAAAAGCAGGAATATTGGATGGATGTGCTGTAGTAAATTAATGTGGCTGAAGGGATAAGGCAGGAAGACATTTCAGAAGTTACAGAGGTTTGAGAAATGTGGAGCTTGTCTGAAACCAGAATAATTTAATTTTATGTGAGATGGATTTTACTTGAGTGTATATCCCTCATTGTATGAGGGAGAAAAGGTTATAGCTTGAAGATGTTGGAGAAATAGTTCTGGGAAAAATTGTGTATTTGGCAGTAATTGGTTATACAGGCAGCATACACTTGTGAAAGATGCCTTTTTTCCACAGGTTATCCTAATGGATTTGATGATGTAAATTGATAAAAGGCATTTATCAGCGTAACTGCATTTGTTTAAGATTCTTGCTAGCCTGAATGTTTAAGTTCTTTAGAGAAACAGTACCCTTTGTTTCCTGTGTCTTCCATCTCTTGCCAAGGGAAAAGATCCTTCAGACGAAACACTCTCTCTTTATTCCCCCAAGCAAACAAATTACCAGTCAGGCAAAATTGCACATCTCTAATGATGTATTAGTACAGGCAAGATGGAAAGCATAAATGTAGATCTGTTCCAAGTTGTATGTGGGTAGAAAAGAAGAAATGAAAATCGTATTTTGATACAGTTATTGTCACATTCAAAGCTTTATAAGATTAAAATATCTGAAGACTTAGTTTAACATTTGACTTTCATTTTCATTCTTGATGTTTTGTTGCTAGTGAAGTTCAGTGATTGTTTGTCATTGTCTGGAATGCTCTGTGGTTACAGAAGTGACTTAATGATGATTTTTATTGGAAAGTAATTCAGTTCATAACACATTTTAAAGAATGATTTATTTTAATGAAAGACAAAATAAGTGCATCCTTGTGAGGGGAAATAACATCTTCACTACAACTTACTACAACTACATTTTAGATATTGGAAATCTGTGATTAGATCCTTCTCAATCTTTTCTTCTCCAAGTTGAACAAAGAAGAGTAAATAAGAAAACTATTCCGTTTTCTCATTTCATTTACTGTTCATGCTTCAAATTAGGCCCAAGTCTGCTATCATTTCTTTTCAGGCTTTTTCCACAGTTGAGGAGCAGTGAAGCTTTGGTGCACTGAAGCTTTGGTCTTTGCACTGAAGTGGAATACTGTGATTATATTTCCTCTTAAATGTTCTCCTTGTGTTCAAAAAGCACACAAGAACACAAGACAATTTAATTAGAAATTAGCATCCTAGGTTGGATCCTGTCTTTGCAAGCCAAAAGAAGACTAATTGAAGTTTATGGTGGTCAAGGAAGTAGCAGAAATACAGGCAACATAGCAATAGAGAGTAAATTCATGCAGAAAGATTGTCAGGTGCAGTAGGTTTGAGGAGGATTGGAATTAAGGCTTTTCACTGAGATTGGCACTTCTTATATTGTCACAATTTTTCTGTTTTTAACATCAGACTTTTCAATTGATGGAATTTATTCTTGAGTCAATTTTCTTTTGCTGTTGGTAGCATTATCACCTTTCTGTAAAAACCTCAAAATGTATGGAGATGGACAGCATGCAGGTACCATTGTGCCTCAATAGACTTTAGAATGTTGGGTCATCTGCTTCGTGGCTTTCTGCAACTCATTTTTATTTCTTCAAAGAAAAAGCCTATTTCCTTATCAAGAACAAAACGTAGACCCCACATACCTTTGGCAGCTATTTGCTGCAATTTCACATGTTGTAACATGTTAAACAGACTTCAGTGTGGCTACTATCATGTAAAAGTTAAGTATTAGATCCCGTTGGTCAACAGCGGAGTTACTAACCTGGGCAGCATGGATCACTCTGTGCTCAGAGGGAAGGTGTGTGCAGTGCTTCATGACAGTTATGTCTCAAGTGCCTGAACTCCTGCAGAGATGTCAGTGGGGTTTTCAGGATGTCATCGTGGAAATCTTTTTTTCGCTCCTCTGTCAGGAAAATGGAGGAATTCTGGAAGAGTTAATTAGCATTAATTTCTCAATGGCTTTAAGAAATGAAAGGACCTGGTTAGTGAGTTGTAAGCTAATTTGTTCTTCAAATAAATGGACTATGAGATTTTTCAAACAAAGCAGAAAAGAGCCCAGCTTTAGTTTTAATGGCTTCCTAATCCAAGATTTCTGTGGATTCTTCTGACTTACTTGATCCAAAGATCAGTTTTAGAACAAGGAGGCAATAACAGTTACTTCATCAAGTCTTTCAGTGTGCTAAAAACATTCTTGATATGGCTGGAAAGAGATTTCTGTCATGAAATATATTGAAATCAGCCATTGTGTCTTTTTTTTGATTACCTTCTACTGGCTATTTAATCTTTTCTTGTCATTATTCTTATTTTAGAAAGAAAAAAAAAAAAATCACAGATTTAAGGCAAGAGTAGAGATGATCACCTTGTCCTGGAATAAATTCCAGAAACCTTATTTCAGTGTCTGTCTTTCTTGAAATAACATTCTTAATAAAAGCATAATTATCTTTTAACTAACTGAACCAAATTTCAGGAAGCTATAAAATTCTTTACATTTTTATCTTGCGCTACCTATAAAGGTAGTTATAGGTGATGCAATTAATTTGTTGGAGTGACTTGTTTCATTCTTTTAAAGGAAATAGAAAAATCAGTATGTTTCTAGAGCAGTATCTTTCTATATAAAATATTTTAAGATGTACATTGTGTTTTTGTTTTCATGCTTTTTGTACTTGTATTTGGAACTTCATACTTAAATGAAAAAGAACATAAGCTTAGATGCCTTAAGTTTATAATGAAATAGCTGCTGGTACAAAAGTTTCTGGTGCTCCTTTGTAAAGGAACTTCATTGTGCCAAGAATATTTGGTTTGTTGTTGTGGTGTGGTTTTTTTTTTTTATCTGTGGATGTGACAGGGACTATTGGGTGCTTTTCTGCATGGCTATATGAAATATTGCAGCATGAATAAGTGTTTCAGTAGGCAAACTGTTGGTAGGACTTGTTTTCCCTTGTGGGTGGTTGAAAATATTACTGCATCAGATGGCATCATTCATGTCTGGAAATTTTCTGTTAGTGCCACTTAAGGTTTTCACATTCTTTATTTTGGTTGTTAATGACATTTAAACCTTTCATTTAACTAGATTCATATATTTAAAGAAGTGTTTTGTGCCGCCTTCTTATGAATAAATACTTAATTATTTCTGTTCCAAAGATTGTATAGACGTTAAGCAATTTTATTTTTTAGCAGGTTTAGACTAAAGAAATGTAATGGAGTGGTTTCTGTAGTTTCATTGACTGATCTTGTGTACTTTGATCTCAATCTAAAGAGAGAATTTACGGGACAGTGCTTGAAATGATTGAAGTTAGGTTTTAGTGATAGCTAAATCATTCTTGAAGAATGATCCAACTCATCCGTATGCTGCTGTCTTTCTGGGGGGATTTTTCACAAGTTGTTTGATCTTGAGTTACAAGCAACAGATTTTCTGCTTTTTTTTTCAAAACAGGCACACAAATGCCTTTTGTCTGCTGGATGCATTTATGGTAACTTGAACATAGTCTCAAGTTTCACTTTTCAAACTTCTGTATGAGTGAAATTCTTGTATACCGTGGCCATTGAGTGAACAAATACAGCCTTTTAGCCATGTTTTGTTCAGTCACTATTCTGCTTAGCATGAAGTGTGGCTTTTTAATGAATAATACTGTAAAACTTGAAGAAAATTCTAAAAGCTTTCCTTAAAGCATAGCTCTGTGTTCTTTCCATCTTCAAAAGCTTCCTGTCTCTACTATTTCCAAACAGTACCTCTTTACTCCATTCTGTTTCCCTTCAGTTATTCTTTGTGCTTTATTTTATTTAGCAGTCCTACTTCTGTCTGTAGCAGTGACATTACAAGTATTTTCTCTCCTTCTCATTATGTCCATGAATTTGTCCTTCACTGTTAGGCATGTGAATTTGATTATTTTAGAAGTATGTTTTCATTTGAAATATGAATGTTGGTGTCTTCATATGAAGCCTTTTAAATTCATTTATGTAAGAAGTAAAGTTAGAAAATAAAGACCGCTTTTCACTTATGGCCTGTGATAGGACAAGAGGCAATGGTCACAAGCTGGAGCACAGAAAGTTATACCTCAACGTGAGGAAGAACTTCTTTACTGTAAGGGTTCTAGAACACTGGAACAGGCTCCCCAGGGAGGTTGTGGAGTCTCCTTCCATGGAGACTTGTAAGATGTGTCTGGATGTGTGACCTGCCTTAGACTAGATGGTCCTGCTCTGGCAGGGTGATGGGACTTGATCTCTGGAGGTCCCATCCAACCCCTAACAGTCTGTGATTCAAAGTAGTAACACCCTCTTGCATATTTAAAAGCTGGTTTTTGTTTCAAGTAAATTTCTGGTTCAGTTGCAATTAAACTTCCTCTATATGTGACTTCTGGATCTTAACATCTGTCCAAGTGTAGCTTTAGCATGTTGTTTGTAATACAGTGCTGTGGACATTAAATGTTTGCAGCTTGATCTTGATGTGGACAGCAAATAGGTTTAGATCTGAAGCAGTTTATTTTCTCTCTGAAGAAAGCAAGGCTACTGCTTTTAATGAGATGGATAAGCTTGCAAACTAGACTAGCTGCTTGGAAAATCTGGCTGGTTTGTCCTGTGTTCAGTACTGCATGAGGAGTTAATGCAGAAAAGATACAATTCTGGAAAGTTCTCCAACTGGTGACATGTTATTAGCAGTGTAATATAATCTCATGCTGATAGGAATATTCCCTTTTACTTTCATATCTCTGTCTTCTGCCACTTGAGTGGCTGTGTATCGGTTCTAACTGTTCTCTTGATACCAAGTGGTAGGTGCGGTATTCTGTTTCCCTGCTCAGTTTGGTGTTAGAGTGAATCAAGTTAAACAGATAGGATTTATCCAAAGAAACTTTATGCTCATGCTAATGTGCTTTAAAGTTCTAAATCTAAAAATAAGCTACTCAAATAGCATGAGAAATAATGAAAATTCTCCTTTGAGGGAGAATTGGATTTACTTTTCTGTCCATAATTAATTTATCCATTGTGACCATTTAGTTAAACTGGGCATGTCACTTCTGGGTACAGGCTGGCTTAATTCTTAAATTCATAATGCACAGAACATTAAAAAAAATTCTGTTGTTTCAAAACTGAGTCATTTTAATAGGCAGTTTAATCTGCCTTACGTAACAGTTGATCATCTGAATAAATAATTTTGATATAAGTTGTCATCTTGAATCTCAACAATGCTATCTTTCAATTGTGTACTCCCAGAAAAAAATGGGAAAAAAAAAAACAAACCACCCTAAAACAACTGAAGGATGTGCATAATACTTGTGCCTTACTTGAAGGTATATAAAAACATCAACACCTGAATGCCAAAACCCCCTTACATTATAAAACCCAACCAATCAAAAAAACCCTCCCACTTTTACATTCCTGTTTTTATAATGCTACAGGTGTTCTGCATGTGTATATTCATGTCTGCAGCCTAGTAATACATTTCTGATGATTCCATTGCCTTTTGATGTCTGGAATGTGTCTGTGATTCAGGTTTTAGTTCACTTGGATGCAAACCCAGGCATATCTTAGAAAATAATTGCAAAGTGGTGGAGGCTATGCTGGAAAAACAGGATACGCTATCTTGTTTGGGTTGATCACTGTGTGGGGAGACAAATAGGTTTTGCATCTGAAATGGATTTGCTTTAATGAGGTGCACTTCAAGCCTGTGAATGTTGTTAAAGGTATCTTTTAAAAAAGAGAAGTTGTAAATTCATGTTAGTGTCCTGCCTGGACAGTGGTAACTGAAGCAACTTATTAAGTTTTCATGTGATTTTCAGAGGTGCTGTAGGATGGGTGAAAGCTGCTCAGTTTCTCAAACAGTATATTCTAGAGCCCGGCAACTACCTATAAAGAGATGTACACTGAAATCTGAACTCCAGATATCAGTATGATTCTTGCAGGTTATAGGAACTTTAAGAACGGAAAGCAACAGTATACTGTTAAAAAGCAGTAGTGTGCCTGTCACAGAAGACCTTCAGCTACAACTGCTGTTCTGCCTTGTTGCAGTATTGAGCTTGTATTTATGATTGACCTTCCCATGACATTTCTGAAACCTGAGCATCTTGCTAATCTTCTTCCATCTTTCCAAGGTATATTATCACATCCAGCTCCATCACATTGGATTCCAAACGTTTTCAGCATGCCCTGTTCCAAATTCAAGACTTCTAATTTCATTCTTTTGCTCTAGCTCGCCTGTTACAGGCTAGTTGAACAAAAGCTGGCAGCTAGGTGAATGGAGGTGTATAAGCCAAGGATCTGGAAGGAAACACAATTTGGAGTGAATGTGTTGAGTCTTCAGATGTTCTCAATTTAATTCTGTTGTCCCAAAATGCTTAGAGGTCATGTGTCAACAAGTCAGCAAGTTCTTCAGTACCTCAGCTGGACAAGGACAGCAAAGCTGTCTTTGCAGTTGTTTAAATGTTGATTAGTATGACGAGTGAGTCAGAGCCATGTAGGAGTAAAGCAGAACATGAGAACTGAAGCAGAGGAGTTTGCAGGCTTTGTAGAGCTGTTCTCTGCTAGCTAGAGCACCATCTTTGGTTGTCTGGGTTCTTCCTTGCTCTCAGTGAGGTTCTCTCCTCTCTTGTTCTGTCTCCCCAGTAATTAGAGCACCAACGTGACTGTGTGTGGTTCTGTTTTCAGACAGTTAAAGCTGGGCCCATACAGTAAAACATGTAGTCATCTGTCCTGGGTTTGCTCAGGGGCTTTGCCAGGACATCGCTGGTTTGTCATTGTGAACCAGAAATCCTTCTAATTGCTGCTGGTTAGTGGGGTATGACAAAGATGTCGGCTGATGAGGAGTAATTACATAATCTGTGCTTGCTTGGTCTGAAGTTAGACTAGCCACGCCTCGTGCATGGTTTAGGAGTAATGAGGATTGCTGTTTAAGGACAGGAATGGCCTTGTTCTCTGGACAGTTAACATACTGGGTTATAAGACCATTTACAGTACAGAACTTGGGAGCAGAGGCAGGGAGAAGGAGGGTAAATGAACTGAATCATATTACTGGAATTTGCTGTTAAAAATAATTTATGTGCATTAAACAACAAATCTGATGATCAATTTTACTTAATTTTTCTTTTGCCCTTTGGATTCTGTATGCTTTCATCCCAGTACAACAATGAAGGAAAAGCTTAGTCACACTGCCTTGTGCATTGTTCTAGTGCATTGGTAAAAGAGAATCATAAATAGGCTGCTTAGCTGCAAATACGAAATTTACATTTTTAAATTTTACATCAAGTTTCTTGATGGGACTGCAAATCCTGAACAACTTAAGTGTTTATTGAATGTAATTATTTAACGTCCTTGATAGTCTCCAAAGAGGTGTTTTTAGTACATCAGTACTTTGTGCTTATTACTGTCGTTGTTCCTCTTCAGAATCCCTGGAAGCACATTTCAGGACCCAGCAGCAGAATTTAGTCTTTTTTTTTTTTTTTTTTTTTTTCCCCCTAGCCGGGGGTTGTGTTTTTTTTTTTTTTTTTTTTTAGCAAAGTGTTGGTAGTTTGCTTACGTTTCTACTTCAGTGAAACAAAAAGGTATGCTTGCACTTGTTGCTCGATTCAGGACATGAGCCAGATTATGGTTGCAGAAATTTCATGAAATGCATTGAAGAAATAAAACTCTTCTGTAATAGTGTTTATGTAAATCTTCTGTAGCCCAGTAGTTGCTGTAACTGTTGGTTTCCCTGCACAGGTTTATTATTTACTGAACAGGGTTTTTTTTCAGTGTTCATCTTATCTCCAGCTATCAATTGCATTTCACTTCAAGTTCAGTACTGACCCTACTGAATAAATATCCAGCTTATTGCCCTGCCTTCCTCCCTTCCTAAGCTGACTGCTGTATTCTGTGCTTTTGGACTTGGGAGTAGTGTGTGGCTGGCTCAGCAGAGATTTCCCGGGTGCCCCCAGGATTAATCTGTCCTCTTTTCGTGTTTCCACTATATGCTATTCAAAGGCCTCAAAAGCTTCAGCTTTCAAGGATTTTAGTGTCATGAAAGTACTGATTTAATTTGAGATTGCCTTTGAATTGTTAAGCACCAACACTGCTTTCAGTCTAAGGTTTGAGATTTAGAATCAGTGTTCCAAGTGAGTGAAGCAATGCTTTGCTAAACCGCAAAAATCTATTCAGTGGCAATTACAGATATCTGTAAATACATAAGCAGGCAGGAACAACTCAGGCATGGCTGATGTCAATGCGTGGCTTTTTTTTTAATTGATGCTTTTAACACTTAGTTATGTGGGATATAGCATTGCATTTTCTAGGCAATGCTTTGTGCAATATGCAGAGAGACTTTGGGTGGCTGCAGTCCCATGATGCCTGGTCTGAATTACTGTTACAATTCTTCTGAAGTATTATTGTGCAACTTTGGTGTTATGTTAGTTATTTCTGAGGTTCTTGAAAATTCTTTTAGGCAAATAAAGTGATGTTTCAGCATGATTTGTGGTGGTGTTTGTGATGAATGTAATGGTTTGTACATTTTATGGTGTGTATACCCTTCTGCATATTATCATTCTGCCGTGTGTGGGCAAAATGATAATTACAGCATCTCCAGAAACCACACTGCTGAATTTAAGAATGAATAAAAACCTTAATTGTAACAACACATTAGAGCAAAGCTTTGCTTAATGTAAATTTGGCTTTGTTTAGAGATCCAGAAAACAATTATACAATGGGATACATACTGCAAAGAGATGAATATATAGATTTGAAAGAATACACAGAAGCTTGTGGGAAAGTGTGATGAGCAAGTGGGGGTGCTTATAGATGTCCTTATTTCAGCTGTGCGTTATTCGGTTCTGCTATTTATGTACAAGTACCTGGGGTGTTTGATACTTATGTCAAACTTCCTAATTACATTTTAAATTTATGTAATTAATCTTATATAGTTCAGAGTTACAGTGGAAAATTATACGCAGAAATATCCATTTTGCTAGTCAAAGATTATCTACGATTGGAGAATTGCTAGATGTTTTTCTTGTGTGGAGCATCAGAGTTGGTGCACTTGGATGCAGTTACCCAACCGTTTATTGTTATTTCATACCTAATTCTGCACCTTCTTCCTTCCTTCACTGAAGACGCAGTGCTTTTTCTGTCTGAGAAATCGTTGATGGAAAGTTGACATCTAGAAACAGTTCTTTATTGAAGGCTTAGGCTGGAAATTATCAAAAATGTCTTGAAGTCATAGCTTAAATTCATCCTTCCTTGTGTGCCTAGCAGTACGGATTATGGTGCGTAGATCCAAGTACCACACAGAAGGAAGGATGTTTATAGTTGTTCCTGCATATCCATACATTTGTCCTATTATTAATGATTTAGCTTTGGTAGTGGGAGGTAAGGTAGAGAAGTTAGCTGCCTTTGTATGTGACTGCTTGAGTCACCTACTGTTCCTCTCCGTTCAAACAGCTTTTTAAAAGTTACTTTCCCCAGTTGTTTCTGTGAATCTGTCATAAGAAGAAATGATTTCTGAAAAGCTGCTGATGTGATAGATGAAGCACGTTATGTGAAGAACTTTCATGTTGTTGTGTTGCTTGTTTTTTTTCCAGCAGACACTTGCTAGTTTCATTTGAAGCTTTCTCTTTATTGTGTCAGAGGGCTGGTGAATGAATCCCTGTACAGCTTTATTGTGCTTTTTGTGACACTATAGACTCTTAATGTATTTCTTCTTTGCCTACCTGCCTTCCATGCTGTTAAGTCCATTCTACAAGTTGTTCCTTGTACGGAAGCCATTTCACAAGTTTGCTTATGCTTGTCACTCTGTCTTTTCCAGTTCCTTTGTTATAGCTGGTGAGATGGAGCAAAGAGCAGAATAGTTCATGTCTCAAACCAGGTAATGCAGGGGAGGGATGCTGCGTTTTTTAGCAGCTAGTATGGGCTTAGGAACTTGAAGGCTGGACACAAGCTAGTCCAAGCTAATGATGTTGCACAAACCAACTGCAGCTTTAAAGAGTCGTGTTTTGCATCAGTGTCCTATGTGAAGTGAATTTTCTGGTTATGCTGAGTTTTTTCTCATGTCTTTTTCTCCTCTCAAAAGGGAATTTAGGAAAATAAGTATTTATCTTGTAGAGCAGTTCTCATGAATACCAGAAGGTGGCATAACTGATTTTCCTAAAAGTGTTTTCATTGTGAAGAAACGTGCAGGATGCTACTAAAGTTATTTTAAAGGTGTTGGTCACTTTTTGATCTAAGGAAAGTTTGATTATTTTAGCCCTTGATATAGTCATTCTACTCTTTTACAAAATGTGAAAACTCTGGTGGGATTCATGCTGGCTTTTATATCTAAAATTTTTGAAGCTGGATGTAGAAGTGCAGGATGGAAAGAAGGAATTGTCCATTATGTGTGCAGTGGAATTCTTTCCTGACCTGTTTTACAGAATACTAGTTTCCCACAAACACATTGTTTAGATATTTTACTTTACCAGTGTGCAATATGAGACCAATTACTGCCTGGTCTAAGGTCTTTAGGTTAACCGGTACTCTGCAAGAAGAAATTATTAATATGGTAACTTATAAATTTTATGCTGTAGCAACTCTAACCACATGCAGATTTATAGGTGTACCAATGTTAAATATTAGAAGCAGCAAGTGAAAAGAGTATGCAAAAGAAGACCAATAAGCATTTAAATAAAAATATGTTTTCAGCACAATATGTATTTTGTTGTGGAAAACTGGAAACTATTAATAAGTGTAGTGTTGCCATGCATTTAATGACAAGTTGATGTAATAAGGCATTAGATGCCGTCTCATGTGATGCTTTCTTTCTTAGAGAAGCCTATCTCTGACACAGCCATCTCCACTATGGTGTGGATCAAAAAGTACTTAAATATACCTTAAAAGTGTAGGTATTGTTTCCGTTCAGAGATCCACGGGGACTTCTACGTGTCTGTTGGGCATAACTGGTGAGGTTTTGGTGGGGGGATATGTTCCACGTGTGCCCTGTGTGGGATGAGGCTGTGACTGCCTTGTGCCTGACACAGCAGGGATTAATTTTTCTTTAAAACTTTTTTTTTTTTGTTCTGAATAGTTAAATTAATGGGTGTAGGAGAAAACCAAAACTTGGCAAGTTTTGAGATACAGGGATTTTTTTTTTTCTTTCCTTCAGCTCCCTCTGGCAGGCAAACAGCTGAATTACAACCGGTTTATTTTAACCGATTTCAGAGAAGGGCTTGTCCCCACTCAGTTATTGCAGTTGTTTGATGTTGTGCATGTATGTATCAAATAGAGACTTTCAGCTACAGAAAGTACCTCACAGAAAAGTAGATGACTGCAGCTGCAGAAGGTGCAGAAATACAAATATTTCTTGGTTTGGCTGGCTTCTGTACATTCTTTCTGCACGTCACAGCTGTGCAGTGCAGGACCTCTACACCATGCTCATATATTGAATTTTTTTTTTTCCTACATCATGGTCTCTTCTGAGCCTGCTGTAATCCACTAGAGCAGCACGGATGAGAACAATCTGACTGTTTTGCATAGAAGCCTAGCATTATTTGCAAAATTGTTACTTTTTTTTTTTCCCCCATGACCTAACTGCTATGAGGGAAGATGGAGGGAAAGTGGTGCAGCTCTGCTGTTGGTAGCTGTCACCTGGGCTGAGCCCTTCAACACACCTCTGTGCAGTCCACTCCTTCAAGATTTACTGATTTTATTTTTTTTTGTTTTCCAATTCTTTGTTTCCAAATGATGGTTTGCTGAGTGAAGTCATGTGGTCTCATGTACAACACTATAAAGATGTAGGAAACTGCCTAGAGTGGGTGCTAGTGCTGGTAAAAAGGCACAGCAGTAGGACCTGTAGAAGTCACTACATGGACACTTCTGAAAGCACTGCACCTCAATTTTCATAAGGAGCCATATGTTTGAAGTTTTATGAAATAAAGGCTTATAATCAGGAACTTTAGACTATTTGGTTTAAATATTTCATAATTTAAAAAAATCCAGATAAAATTACCGTTCTAAAAACAGCTACATACAATTATTTTATGCAAACCAGTATGTATGTACTAATTTGATCGTGAATTATCAGGATAACTATGTTGTCTGTAACTAGGGATGCTGTAACTGCAAAGTTGTTACAGCCTGCCAAGTATCTTAAAACTGTCACTTTAAATGTTCTTTTGGAAATGAATTCATAGCTTGTAGGTTTGCCCACCATAACAAACTTGAATGAAATAACTTGCATCTTTTGAAACATTGCCTAGCTTTTTTTGCCATTGTACAGTTTTCTTTAAATTTTTATTCACATAGATGCTAGACAAGTAAGCAATTTGTAATTTTATTTCTGTAATTTAATAGTGATGGAGGAATTTTGGCCTTTGATGAATTAGAATATAATGGTGCATTGCAGAGAAATGGAACTGATTAATAGAGTGTGTCACTTTTGTAATTTCTGGAAAAATCTAGACATAAATATGCTATACATTTTGAAAGTCTGATGTGTTTTTTAATGTTAATGACCACTAAGATTATGTTAATTCTATGGCCTGAACATACTCTTTAACTGAACCCTCCCTCTCCCCTTCCCCCCCTTGAGCTGAATTGTAGAGGCTGTGCCTTTTGAATCCTTTGTGTAATAACACTCAACAGTTGAAATATAAAGAAAACCTTTTTGCTGTAGAAGGTGACGAGATAACTTCTGAAGAGGTAGTATCCAACTCTTCAGAAGTCTTGCAATTAAAGCTGTTCCCATGCACTTAGAACTACAAGGATAATTACAGATATTATTGGAGTTTAAATCGTCCTTGAGCTGCAAACACACATCTTCAGTGTCTTTGGTCCTGGCCCCCTCCCAAGTGAAAGAACTTATACCATTGTTGTCAATTTTCACAGCTGCTGTTGGAATGGAAGAGCATCAAAACAGCAGACCCAGTTACTTGATTTGGCTTTCCTTTTGGGAACAGGTAGTAGAGGTTATCACTGGCTTAATTTGCTGAGGAAGGGAGGATCCTGAGCAAACAAATGAGGGAATTCCCTCATGTTGTCTCTTGGGAAGGAGTCTTTGGACTTCGTCTGTCTTTGTCAAAGAGGGGGGGAGGACTTGATTCCTGATGACCTCTGCCTTATGGGGGGTAGGGTAATGACATTTAAAATATAAGGGTTTATTACAAGACTTCCTTTGTTCCATGTAGCCCATTCAGCTGTTCCAGTTTTGGTACTAATTCCACCTGTTCTCGTGACATTTATTTGGAATAATCTGTGGACTTGAAACTTCTTTTCTAGTGTAGAGAAATTCTACTTTTTTACACTGAATAAGGGAATATACTAACATTACTGATACATTTGAAAATGAAATTTTTGCTGCGTAAGCCTTTCACTTGTCTTTGTGAAGCAAGCTGAACTTTGAAGTTCCAGCTGCTATTTCATAAAAATTTGTATCTAACATGCTTAAGACTAGCTGATGGCAAATAATTAAATCAACTGAATTTATGTATGTGTCATATTTTTTGTGACTCCTTAAAGGAAGCCAAGTAGTGGCAGTGAAGTAACCATGGCCAGCATGATGCAACAGCTTCGAGTCTTCTCCTTGAAGACTTATTCCTGTTCGTTGGCTCCCAGGTTGCACACAGTGATTTCTGACAACCTATACTTGAAGCATCTGCATATTTCTTGAAACCTTTTCAATCTTGTTGGCTGTTAGTCTTCCCTGAAGAACCCTGGCCTTCAGATTGATTGGTCAGACTGCCCACTTTGGATATTTTGTGGACTGTGGGTTAGCAGACTGGATCCATCAGAGGTGACAATGCAGTGGGAATTCCTATGCTCAGAAAAAGTTGTTTGTTGTTTTTTAAGAAATTGAGTAATTACAGAAACACACAATAAGAACACTGATCAACATACTTTATTGTTCCTTGCTATGTCTGCTCTTTTCAATAGGGACTGCTTTTGTAGGTGTGTGGGACCACAAAAACTCACTCCAGTGGATAAAGACAGTAAGGTTTAGGGAATGCAAAATATCTGAGAGTTTTCCATGTACATAATGGAAGAACGAAATAAAAAGGCTACAAGCTTTTATTTTAAGAATGTTTTCAAAATAGTTTTATCAACACATGACTAACGTAATTTACAGTTTGTTCTCTGTGGTGCAGGAAATACTAAAGTTGTGAGTGGCTGTTGTCCAATCCTAGCCTCCTTTTAATTGCTAAATTGTTTAATGTATTTGCATCATATGTTTCAGAGGTGTAAATGTGTTTAGGCATACTTTGCTGAAATAAATTGCACAGCCAACATGCTGTAGGTGCTGTGGAGAAGTTATTTAGAAATAAATTCTTTGTAGTTCACAGTTTGACCTGATAAAAATAACTGTTGCTTCAGACCAATTATTTTC
>NW_008612925.1:23818-27298 GCF_000691845.1 Merops nubicus
CTGTGATTGTGCATTCAGGTTTCTGTGGTCATTTATGAAATATAATGACCTGGGGAAGATGAGCATAGTTCTCTGAATAAATTTGTGTTAATTCAAAAGCATTTAATTCCTAGTGATATGTTGTCAGGTGAGTACATGGGCTTCCATCAAAAGTTGGAAACCTTCATTAACTCATTTTGGTTTTACCTCCTACTAAATGTTTTAAGAACTCTATTTTACCTAATGACTTTTATATAAGAGTGGTTTGCCCAAGAAAAGCTGAATTAATTTTTTTTTCATATTATAACCTGTAGCTTATCATTAAGTTAACACAACAACTTGATTCCTGAAAGTGATTTCTTGCTAGAAATCTTACTTCAGTCTTAGAGCAAAGCCTTCTTCAAGAATACACACAAAATGCAGGGCATCTGTAAGTGGCCTAAAGTAGGAGCTACTTTCTTGGCCAGAAACACACACTTAGGAGTAGTTATGAGATTTCTCAGTCACTTTGTAGTTATATATCTGAATTATAATAATATATAAATTATTTATATAATGATACCTATATATAAAATATAACTGAGACAGAACTCAATATCTTAATATAACCCTTCTAAGTATTAAAAATGTGAAGACTAGGTTTGTTCATTGCTTTTGTGTCTCAGTTTTCCTGCAATTTTCTAGGAAGCTGACTTAAGATTTAGCCTAAGTTATGTTTTTAAAAGTGTTTTAAAAATATCTGATTGTGACCCGGTAGGAAATGGTGTGGGATTTTTAAACTATTGTTGCTGAATAATTTCAGAAATTTCATACTTAAACTATCAAGATATATTTCTTGTTAATGAATGATACTTGCAAGGACCAGGGTTATGGGGTTTTGAGGAATGTATGAAATAGAGAAACTTATTACTCAACACAATTATTTCTCAGTCAGCCAGCTACTGCCTTTTCGGTTTACTGAGGAATATAAATTTTGGTCATCACAAAATCATGTGAGAACTTGAATCTTTCCTAACTGAGGTGTCTGGGAGGGAAGAGGAAGTGGCTGTGTTAGAGGCAGGGGAATATGTATTTGTCATATATAAAAAAAAAGTGTGTGTGTGTATATATATATAGTGCATATTTGTGTATACATACACATACTGTAGATATGAACACATACCTATATATAGTGTGAGTATGTGTATTTATGTATAAAAATAATTTTCACTGAAATGATGCATCCTAAATTGTTACTGCACCAACTTCCTCATTCACACAGGAAAAAATGATGAGTGGGTGGATGACAAACTACAGTACTTCTTGTTAAACGTGTGATAAATGCCCCAAGTTAATGCTTAACTTAATTTTTAAAGATTTTTTTCCCTCCTCTCCTGCTTTTAGAAATGGTCCTGCACTTACTGCCATAGGGACAGCAACCTGCACTCATTACATTTTGACAGCATTTTGACAGCAGGATAGGTTGGCTACAAACATAGTTTATCCCACTTCTTTATGCTGTACAATTTATGATTATTCCGTTTTCCTTGAGCAGTAAGCCCAATTTAAAAGAATTAAATATAATTGATAGTAACTATTTTTTAAGCATCTTTGTTCCACTTACAAAGCTGTGCGCATCTTGATGTCTACAGTGTAATTGCTTCCTAAAGATGCTGTAACTTTTATCTGGTGTCTGAGGGCTTTTTCTCATTTGAAAAAAAGAACTTAGCTGGCTGATAGTAAGTCAAAGTATATGTGCAATTCTCAGAACTATCTTCAGCTATTTTAAAGCATATTTCTTAATTTACTTAAATTAATTGAAAGAATGTTTCTTAGTAACATAGATCTTTGAGGTTTCTTGAAAAGTTGTAGTTTCAATAAAAGTACTGCCAGGTGCATATTGCCAGTTATTTTTTGTACTTCAGTATTTAGACAGTGTTACAGTGTTGCTGTGAAGGGACTGCAAATGTAATTGCACTGGTTTCCTTTGGATTCCTCTTCAGGCAGAGATTTGCTTTTCCTTCATATGAATTGTGATGTGAATATTTTCATGATATATGATCAAAGAAATTGTATTAATTGACTGACTCATATATAGGGCAGTACTATCAATACTGTCTTTTAATTATTCACTTTCAGTGTTTGGAACAACTGCTGTTTAAAAGGTTAAACAGCCATAGGTAGAGGCATGAGAAGCATCCATGTGAAGGGTAAAGAACTGAATAGGGGAAACCAATTAAAATACCATACTGTGAATTTTTTAGACATTTCTCTGAAAAGAAATGTTATGCATCTTTATTTGCTTCTTTTCATTTTCTGGGCTTGTGCCTTTTTAGCCATATTTAAAATGCTGAAATGATTATTGCATTTGAGCTCCATGGCTTTGTGAATATTTTGTGGATTTTGGGGGTTCTGAGTTAAATCTGGCAACTTTTCTTTTATGAACAAACATTTTTCATTAGACAATGTTAGAAAACCTAATATTTGTATTATAAATATTTAGACCTTTCTGTTACCTATGTTTCTAGAGGAAACCGGAGATACAAATCACACAGTCACAAACATGGAACATTTTTTTTTTTTTTCTGTAAAGCTAGAAGAAGCTTGGGATTCTGGAAGTGCAGACAACTTTTTAGATCACAGTAGAGAAGGTTTGCAAGGCTTGAGAGTTTCCATATACAGTAACCCTGTGTCCGGCTAGTGCTTTGGGTTCCTCTGATACTTTGTAAATTAATTAAAGGAGAGAGGTAAGCAGTTTGTTAGAGCAGAACAGCATATCATTTAGCCACACCAAATCACTTGACTGAGCAAATATTTTTTTGTTTTTAACAGTTTAAGGACTGAAAAAAGAAATTAAATCGCTGTGCAAACTGATGAAAATCCAGCGGCACCTTTAAAAGTTAACTTTTGCCTGCAAAAATTCATGTGACATTCCAAGGCTAAGAATAAATATTTTCTGACTAGTATAGTTAGTTCTGCATTGCCACTGGGCTCTGATGTATCTTTCTGCCTGTGACGTTTTCTTCTTTGAACAACCATGAAGGGAAGTCTTATAGGAAATGCCAAGATGGTTTAAAAATGTTGTTGGAAGGAAACATGCCGCAGAACCGAAAGCATACTGGGCTGTAAGAGGAGAAATTGTGTTTTATAATGTGAGTAAAAACCAGCAAAGGCATCTGTATTGACAGTCAGTATGCACCAAATAACATGGTGGCAGCTGGGTGTTCAAGTCACATAGAGGAAGGAAGCAGATAGTGTGAGAAGAAGGAAGAGAATCGCAAGGGGAGCGGTTTTGCCTGCATTCCTACTGTGAAGATCAGGGAAAGCTTGCAGAAGGAAAGAAGAAAGTGTGGTCAGCACACTTGCCAAGGGGTGGTTCTGTGTGTCTGTTCATGTGTATGTGGAGTGCTGTGCTGTGTGTCTGCTCCTCTCATCTGGGGCCACGTCTTGCTTGTTGATGAATACTGATGAAAGATTTGGGGTAGAAGAAGAGGGACAAGCCCTAGTCCTCATGGGGGATTT
>NW_008612926.1:0-10902 GCF_000691845.1 Merops nubicus
TCCTCCCAGTTGCTGGAAGGTCAAGCCTCAAACCACAACAGAAGTCTAGGTGCTGTTCCCAGGGAGCACCCAACCATCTCTACAGATGCAGAACCCTTGTGCTTCTACATCATTTGAGCACTTTCTCTCTACTCATTACCCTGCTCCTATTCCTCCAGGTCTCAGCCAGAATTTAGTTTCTTTTCCCAGAAAACTTTTGTTCCTACAGACGGATGGGTTTTGTCTTGATCCCTAATCCCTGCAAACTTATACTTCTCTTCCAAACGAAGGCTCATGCTTCACTCTCAAACCAAACTTCCATGTATTAATAACTTGCAAAAGCCATAAAAAAAACTTTGACCTGCTGGAAGCCATAACCTATTGCTTTAACATTTTGTTCACTACTATCAAGTAATAAAAGGATGAAACCAAGCCACTATATCACAAACTGTCACCAATGGCTGACAAAAAATCAGACCACTTTTGGATCAACAGAAGCATGAAGACTCACACAAACTTCCATTTTGTGTCTGCACTGAATTGTGGGCAATACCCCAAATCACCTCTCTTCATCAGCTTTCAGTTCTCATCTGATTCCCATCACCTGCATATGACCAAGTGCACTCAGAACAGGACTAATGACAGATGGGATAATTAAAAGGCTTTGCGTATGAGTATTAGAGTATGTCTGTTAGTCTACTCACAAGGAGAAAGGCTGAAAGACAATTTAAATTACAGCACATGATCTCCAAATTCAGCTCTGAAATTTTAAAATAGCCTTCCTGTCACCCCCAAACACCAAACAGCCATGCCTGAAGCTGGATATACATTCTCTCTTTCATTGACAAATGTCTGCTCCTGCCTTGTTCTAATTGTTGCATCACCTTGAGTTGTCACATCCCATTACACATGATGTGACATAGGGTGACATGAATAATGTACCCCACTTTGATATGAACAAATTCATCAGATTAGATTTGGGGAAGAACAGGAAAGCAAACTGTACTCAGCAGCAGTTTACTTGAGTGACTGCTACATTATTATTATTATTTGAAAGTTTACTTCCTCTCTCACTGAAGAGGAACAAAAAAAGTCAAAGACAAAAAGAAATTTCTTTCCTAACAAAAACCATTTAGGAAAAGTTCCACAGACCTTTCTTTCCAAATCTTACAAAAATTCAGCATTGGTTGGCAATGAACTATCAGTCACCAGATACTAACAGATCCTGTTCATATCTCTTTTGAGAAATTAAGGACATGAGGTAGAAAGGACCTTCTTTGCTGTATTGTTTTTTGATAAACCGACTTTTTTCCCCCTGTTGCTCTACAAACTGTATGTGCACAGATACCAGAATCTAGGCATCAAAACAAAGAGCCAAAAAAGTTAATTAAAGCTCTTGTTAATTACAATTTGAGCTAGAAGACTTCCTGCTTACTCATGGGGAGGAAGAAGAATAGCACTTACAGAATCACAGCTTCCTGAGGATTGCTCCTCATGGCCAGCAGTCTGCCAGAGAGTTGAGAAGGTGGTAAGAGTGGGGTGCATTTGTGTTTCTTTTTAAGCACATGCATAACCTTCCACTCTCCTAAGAGTAAATGCTAGAAATAGTCCTGTAGAGTTGTGCTTCATTTCCATTCTCTGTTTTCCCGCCAGAGTTTGTGGGACTACATACAGATTAATGATGGCAGGAATTCAGCCCTCTGCTTTTGTTTTCACCTGGTTTGCTTTCACTGTAGCTGGGTGAGTGAGAAACCACCTGCTTCCTTAGGATGAAAAGCGGGAAAAGACTTATGGTTTCTAGAGGAATAGAGTATATCTTTCAAGATACAACATCTGTCCTTTCTGTTCCTTCTGATTTAGAAGGATTTCTGTTTGGGCCAGATTCACTGCTGCATTAGGAATGAGAGCAACCTAATGTGGCACTGTAACCAGAATTAATTTGGCACAGTGACTTGAGCTCATTCATTCTCAGGGGTGATATTTCAGAGCACTTAGTCCATGATGCATAGTAGGTGAATTTACACTGATGCAGTAGGTGACTTTCTAATTTCTTTTATGTTGAGACCATCCTGTTGCCTGGTATTACAGAACAGCTGAAGCTGTTTAGTTTTGAAGGATTAGACGATAAGGATATGTAACTTTCATAATCAGAAATAAGTTCTGTTAAGATTTTGCACAGGGACTTTATTAGTGCAGCACAGGATCTCTGGGCATCCACTTTGATAATCCTTCACATCTGAAGGATGCAGGAGAAGCAGCATCTGATTCAATCACAATTAACTTTTGACTGAGAAAGAATGGTGTCAGACAGCAAGTCAGAACCAAAAGCTAATCTTTCTGATATACATAAATTTCAAGAATTTTTCAGCTTGAAAATCATTGTCTCTGTTATTAAAAAGGATTTCAGGTAGATGTAGAAGCCTGATAGATTTCCCATATCACAAATATAATAGCTGGAAGTACAGTTCAAATAACAACCTTGATCACCTCACTTTCTAGACAGTTATTAAAATTTGAAATAATCTTTTCAAAGCTTTCTAGAGATCTTCCTCAACATCATTACTGAAAACAGTCTGACAAAACCTAATGAATAAGCTCATCAACTCATTCTCTTTTTTCCCTTCAGTTGTAACAGGTCTTTGGCTTATTTACATGGGAGTCAATGCCCAGATTTAGTCATAATTGTGATTCACCTTCATACTTGGCCTTTGCAGAGGAATGTGTACTATACTCAACACTGATCAGCTTGAATTTTTAAATCCTATATTCTTCATGAGATGATGTCAGGAATGGCATAAACAGTAAACTTGTTTGTGGACCACAGAGCTGGGCTGATGGAGGTGGTCATCAGGGCTGCCTGCCCACTTGCTGCTGGTCAGGTGGCACTGATGCCTCCCTAACCCTACTTCACTTGTAGTCAGAAGGTCTGCAAGACTCTTGGATCCGAAAATGCCCTAGCTAATGTTGACAAATCATTTCTGCTTAATGACTACCTATTCTATTCTAAGATTACACATACTTACTCAGAAGAGTTTGGCACTTGGCACTTTGATTTACTGTTCTAAGGTCCAGCTTCTCTAAAAATTGATGTCTTCTGCCAATGTTTTCAGTATGATCCTAAGGATAAAACCGTATCTCTGGTAATGCCACAGATGGGCTCAGTCATGCAACATGGTTGGCAGCTTCACAGCAATGCTTGTTTTTTCAGGGAAGCAAAATTGAAAGTGATATTCAAAGAGCTTTGCCTCCCAGGCCAGGTCTTATGGGAGGACTCAAGTTTTGCTAGGAAACACCAACTCCTGCATTGATCTGGGTTACATTCAATGCAAAGCTGCCAACACAGAAATGGCAACCAGTGTGTCCACACTACAAACTCCAGCATCAAAGTCAGAGAATCTGCAGTAGGTCATCAACACTTTTACAGCAAATGGCATGCCCACCTCTACATCCTGCTGTCACTAACATTTTTGGTGCTGAACATGGCTTTGGAGACCTGCAGAGATGAGCAGTAACCAGGCCTGGTGACAATGCAGAGCCACAGGAAGTGTCAGGGATACATCTGATATCAGTGGCAGGGCACAGGCAAGAGCCCTCTGCAGTATAGGATTCCCAGAGGAAAAGCACAGCCAAGGACTGCTAAACAATGTTCTCAGTGCTCCCAGCTTCAAGGTTTTCAGGAAATCAAAGAAAGGACAAGACTGCACAGACCTTCAAAAATACAAGAAACTGGGCAGAGGCTTGGCAGTTGAAAATCTGCCACAAACATCCAAGATGAACAACACATCACTAACAAAGGCACCAGAAATAAATCACAGGAGACACAGTGCAGTGAAACAAGAACTAAAGATGAACAGAAGGGAGATTTGTTGTCATAGAGGCAGAATAGGTACAGTTTGGGAGCACATTTCAGACCTTTCAGTCTCATCCAGGCAGAGGATTTAACTCAAGTGTATTAGTAAGTAACAATATTAATCCAAGTCCTTTTAGCTAGTGATAAAGTTGATAGCCAGCTGAGCTGTGCCACTAACAGGTTTCTGCTTCCAAAGCTAAGGCAGAAAGCCCACTAGCTCTGGTAACACTTTCCACACTCTTGGATCATACTGTGGGCAAAATTCAAGTGTCAACACATGTCCAGTGGTTGTTTGAGACTTCCTATGGTATTCAAGACATCTGCATAGGCCTTGCAGGTAATAGGACTTCCGGAAGATCTGCAAACTTTTCCAGCAACAGCTGAAAGCCAGGGCATCTGCCAGGACTGAGAGTGATGAGAGTCCTACCCTGAATATCTGGGTCATCTTCATCCAGAGCTACCCTAATTTTTACAACAGTATTTTGTCAAAAAAAAATTTCTATAGATACTTTAAAAATTGCTTAGCAGGTGTTTTATGTAAATCTGCTCTGAAGCACTAGCATTCACAGTTAACCCTCTTGGCTTGAACACACCTCCAGAGTGAAGTCCTTGCCATGCTTTCTACCATCTCATTACTTAAGTCCATTTATTGCCAAAGGGATAAGTACTGACTTTGCCTTTGTGAGAAGTGATGGGGGGAATATAGATCTGCAACTGCCAAGAGACGTTGCTGAGGTTCTTTGTTTGGCAGGGGATCTAGGCATAAGTCTTACACAAGTACTGCAAGGAGGGCAGTAAATAGCACTTCGTCACTTGTAGGACACAGCAACCTAGAAGCAACAAATCTGTGTTGAGCTGGGCTCCAACACAAGCATATTTGTGATGCAGTAACAGCTAGGCTTTGGGAGAATTATTTAATACAAAAAACCAAGCTAAATTTTCAATAAAGGTACTTATTCCTGTCACTCATTAAAATACCTGCTGGATAAAAATGACAAGGGACTTCTAGCACGGCTAATGTGTTCGCTGTTATGGAAATGTCAAGAATTACTGTATTCTGTTTTGAAATACGTTGTCTATCATGGTTAGTGCACAGTTGTCTGTGTTCTTACCTCACTGATAATTCATGCCACTGAGAAGTAACATTAATCCCACATACTGACAGAAAACAGGGAGAAAGTCTCCTGGAATTTATTCCCTTCCCCCTTTAGCAGGGCTAAGTTTCAAGTTTTAATTGATTCAAGGGAGTTGAGATAAAAACAGGACTTGGGAAAGTGATTCTTTCATGTCTGAATTGAGAAATGAGAAACAGAAGTTCAAAGCAGTCCCCCAGCAAAGACATTAAATTTGTCCATTCTCAGTGACCAAGATGGCAGTCTGGCACCTAAATATACCCATGAACTATTTATTGGTTGTGAGACATGTTGTTCTTAAATAGGCCTGTTTGGAATAAAGAACAGTATTTTATCAGGACAGACTTGTCCCCACATAACTGCATCACTGCCCCTACAGAGGGGCAGCATGGCCTTTGTAGAATCATAGAATCATTCTGGCTGGAAGAGTTCTTCACGATCATCAAGTCCAGCCACTAACCCATCTTCACAGAGATAACTGCAATTAACAGCAGAAGCCTCTTAGAGCACAGGATGGAAAGAGTTGCTGGAAAGAGTCCACACAAGAAGTGATACTGGAAGGTCTGAGAGTAATGCTTTTAGGAGAGACAGAGAGGTCAAAGGAACAGATGGCTACGGAACTGCAACACCCTCAACCAGAAATATGGCAAATCTACCTCAGAACTACTTAATCCTATACCTGTAGGCATGCAAAAAGAATGGAGGAAAGGCTTTACAGCTTTCTGTAACACAGAGGATTTTTAGTGCATCTGACAACACTGTTTATTAGTGATTAATTTTTTTTTAGTTTTAGAAACACTAAGCAATTAGAATAATTTTTGCCCTAAAGCAGTTCCAAATCTCATAATCACACAAAGACCCTCAGGTTGCTTGGATTCCCACAAAGCTTATTGTTCTTACAAAGTAATGCTGTTTTTCCACGTACAATAAGTCACATCACATTTTCGGCGCTCCCTGCAAACATCGGCATGAAAATAACTATAGGCAAACCTTCTGCAATTCCAGTTCTGGGAGTTTTAAATCCACATAAGTGAGTATCCCCCAATTCAGGTGTGGATCCACTTGCCAAGTGTGAGCTCACCAGCCCTCTCTGAGGCTGATCAACACACTAAGCAGCTACTGTACAGACTCTTTCCATATTTGTCTGCAATAAATGCAGTCATCTTGTTTCTGTCAGCAACATTTACTCAATAGACCAGCAATAAGGGAAGTCATGAGAAAAATTTCCCAGTCTAAACGTAGTGATACTTGAGACCTTCCAAAATCAGACTTGCACAAATAAGAGTCAAGCTTAGCCCAAAGGCAGTACTCTGCATCACTAAGGAGATCTCATAGAGCAATCAGTCCAGCACAGACACACAAACTGGCCTCCTGTGTGTGCTGCAGAGACTAGACTGCAAGGCTGAAGCAAACACTTTATTGGAACTCCACTCACAGATCCAATACACCACTAGTGCTGATTTCACAGATGAATGGAAGAATGCACTATTACAACTTAAAAGCAAGAATACACTATAACAACCTAGAAACATGCTTAATATCATACATGTGCTAGTTAATCACCCGTGCTTGCAAATTTACAGCATGCTAATTATTCACTCACCCCCACAGGTAAGGGTTCTCCATCCCAGAAAGATAACCTTGGCCAATGTCCCAACCAAGGGGGAAGGGTCTCTGTACAAGTGAGATATAGTGTTGGAGAGGTGTCTCCCAGTTCCTAACCCAAACATTAGTGTTTTTATCCCCTGGTTTATGTGACTGTGGACAAGACTATACCTGAGTGGATTATCTTATTTAGATGCACAAGGTTGTTGTCAGCTGAAACCCTCCAGGTTCTCTTTATCTTACTGTCTCAGGCAACTGAACAGTAGTTCGGGTTGAAACTGGGGACATATGATTTGCTGAGGGATTTCAAGGCTCAGCTCAGTTTTCGGTTCCTTGCTTGGTGCAGCACTGCCCTGTGTGGTCTGTGGCTTATGGACGGCTCGGGGCTGAGCTATCCACAGAGCTCCCCACGGGTTGTCTCTGCACAGACAGGGCCTCGAGGTGGGTCCAGGCTGGGTCACTTTTACAGCCCCCGTGAGTCACCTGCATGCATTGGACATTACCAAAATGTGTTTACAAACTGTGAGCCAGATGATACATACACTATGCATTGCCCAAAGTGGACACACAATGAGTTAACTCTTTCCGTGTTTGAAAATTAACTATGAGGCAGATTGTATTGGCTTTGCATGCCAAGGTTTTGGTAGCAATGGTGGCTACAGGGGTGGCTTCTGTAAGAAGCTGCTAGAAGCTTCCCCTATGTCCAATAAGGACAGTGGCAGCAAGCTCCAAGATAGACCCACAACTGGGCAAGGTAGAGTCCATCACTAACACTGGTAGTGCCTCTGGAATAACATATTTAAGAAGGAAAAAAAAGCTACTGTTCAACAGCAACTGTAGCCAGAGAGAGGAGTGCAAATATGTGAGAGAAACATCTCTGCAGACACCAAGGACAGTGAAGAAGGAAGAGGAGGAGGTGCTCCATCCACCAGAGCAGAGATTCCCCTGCAAGGCATGCTGAAAAACAGTGAGGCAGGCTGTCTCTCTTGCAGCCCATAGTGGTCCACAGAGGGGCAGAAATCCACCTGCAGCCCATGGAGGATGCAACACTGGAGGAGGTGGATGCCAGAAGGAGGTGGTGACCTTGTAGGAAGCCAGTGCTGCGCCTCATCACTCAGTGGGTGACGAGGGAGGTTGCTATTTATAATCCTCTGAAAAAGGACTATCCCTGCACAGCAGGGCCACAGAGGTGGTGGAGCCACAACAATGACTCAGAAAATAACACAAAACTATTTATTGGCTCTTCCTAATGACAATCAATAAAGGCTGTGAATAAAAGCATGTGATGGAACACCCATTTCCCTACCTGCAGTCTAAGGCTAAAAATGTGCCACTAGTTAATCTTAACAAAAATGAGTAGAGGAGAGTTAGAAAAGTAAGAGAAAGAAAAAGAAAAGAAAAGAAAGATATAAGGAAATTAAGAATAAAGGTATCACCACCTATGGCTCCAGTGCCATTGTCTTGAGTTGAGATCCTGGTCCATAAGTGGTGGGCCAACACCAATTCTTCCGCATCTTGAGTTTTTATAGAGCTTTGTCCTCCTCTGTGGGAATGCCTAAGTTTCTGGGTGGTCTCTAAGTTGTGCATTCATATCAGACTTGAGAATCTTCTCAAAATGAGGTGAGGGGTGTTTCATGGGGGTTTGGGTGGTCATTTTGATTAGGTCTCTGATCAAAATGTCTCTGACCTGTGGGGTTTGACCAGAACGTCATAAAAGTGTCTGACCTGTGAGGACACATGCTGAAGCAATCCCTTCCGGAAGGACTGCATCCATGTGAAGGCCTCATGCTGGATCAGCTTGTGAAGATCTGCAGTCCATGGGAAGGACACACTGGGCAATTTCATGGAGGACTGTCTCTTGTGGGAGGGATCCCACACTGGAGCAGGGCAAGAGCGTGAAGAGTCCTCTCCGTGAGGAGGAATGAGCAACAGAAACAGCATGTGATGAACTGACTGCAACCCCTGTTCCCCATCCCCCTGTGCCACCGCAGGGAAGGAGGTACAGAAAACTTGGAGTAAAGCTAAGCAGGGGAAGAAGGGAGAGGTGGAGGAAAAGAAGTTTTAAGACTTAGTTTTATGCCTCTTTTACTTTTTCTGATTTGATTGGTAACATTAATTTCCCCAAGCCTGGCCTGCCTGTGACAGTAATTGGGGAATGTTTTCTCCCTGTCCTTAAGTTGACCTACAATTTTTCCATTATATTTTCTCTCCCCTGTCTGGCTGAGGTGGGGAGTGATGAAGTAGCTTTGATGGGCACCTGGAATCCAGTCAGGGTCAACCCACCACAGGGATGAAGTACAATTTTCCATCTCTACCTTTCAGTGCCTTATATCACATTGTCCCTGGATTTTTACCTCTTCAGACTCTAGCTAAGAAATGAGCTTTTTTGTTTCATTCTATTGATTTCTAAATTGTGTTAAAAATACATTTGAAAACCTTCCATACTCAATAGCATATGGAAACAAAGGAGGATGTGCATTGCTATACAGCTGTCCTTCAGTTTTGAACTGGCCCTCTCAAGATGCATCTGTGTGATTTCGTGTCTACAGTCAGGTGAAATTAATACATCGATTTAAAAAATAAAGCTCAGAAAAAGATTTTACTTCAGTGCATATAGATAGAATGCAAATCACCATGGAAATCAAGGCAGCGCATTATGAAGTGTGGTAGTTGAGTGGATGCAGAACAGCCAACACTGGCAAATATATTCTACAGAGGATTGTGTGATTTGTCCACTACAAGTTTTAGCTGATACAGCTGTAGACAATACTGTAAGAGCTTTAAAATCTCAGTTCCCTACTGTCATTGCTCCTTTCCCTGCTATGAAAGGGAGCAAGGAATTCTGGAGGATCTCATCTTCAGAAATTAACCACGTCTCAGAAAAGCAGAGACTGGTGTTCAGAAACAAGACAAATATCCAGCTGCATTTAAAGAGGGGGTTTTACTGGCCAGAGCATTTGCATATAATCACTCTGGAGTTGATAAGCAGAAAAGCAATTTATGTTAAACTTTTCTGCCGATTCAAGCAAGTTAGGCACACTGAGGCTACTCTCCAAGACCGCACAATCAATAGTGAAATCATGTCTACTTGAATGCATTTGCTGTGCATACAGCACTACCTAAGAGAGATAAGATCAGAATTTATATAGATGTAGAAATTGCAACCTAAATATGAATGACCAAGACTGAAAGTTTAGAGGAATTCTTTGGCTGTTCCCAGTCTAAAAGAAGAGTACCATGACACGTGGAGCTGCAGAAAAAAGACTACCTGTCTCCACTGGTTGGCATTTTCTTTTCTTCTAGCCTTCAGGGATGATATCAAATGCCTCACCAAAAAGGTTAGAAAGAGAAAATGCTACTTTATACACCTAGCATAAAAAAATACAACACAATGAATGTTAAGAAATCCTAATTTGGTCAGCAGGGACAGAATCTCCTACAGGTTAAGTTCAGCTCTTTATGAAGTTTTTTATTGTATTCAGAGGACTCCTCACAGTCTGAGATAAAGTTATTTGTTCATTTGTTTGCTTGTTTTTAACATGATTCTCTTCTCTCTACAGTTAGGATTGGCAGTCAGGGAAAGAACATGAAAGGACAGGCTTTCAGAGCACATTTTTCAGAATTCTGTTCAAAGTCTAAGCCACTGCTACCTCCCAATGCAGGTACTTTGACATTGAATCATGTTTGCTCACAAAATGCAAATGTAATTCTGAAAAATTAACAATAATGCTTTATTCTTAATCAATGACACTCTGGTATGGACAGGTATACTTTAATATTTATCAAATGGATTTAAGTGTTCCTAGACCTCTTCTAAAAAAACAGATCTGACAAATCTTCTGTTTGTCAAGTGCTGAAACTAATACATGGAGTCTTCTGAAAAGAGTGACGTGTGGGAACAGACTCTGTACCCCAGAGGTGGTACCGTAGGTATGTTTATTGCACACAGATGCAGGGGGGTCGCTCCACCACAAACGTGCATACCCAAAGTGGCAATTTATCTCATATTTATACAGCAAAACATTGCATATTCAAATGACGCCTATAGATATCCAGAATCTTTCCCCGAAAAGGCGGTCTTTTCCAAGAAATCTTTTCCATAGTCTGCACCTCAGACTCCTCCTTGTTGTGCTTGCCTGGTGGTCACAAGGCGGGGGGTCTCAGAGATGAAGGTGGTAGGTTTTCTTCTTTATTTCTCTCCTTACTCTTGAGCTAGTATCTGTTTGTTCTCATTTACAATTCAACTGGTTTCGGCTCACCTTATCCCTGAGTTAAGTATCTGCTTGTTCTCATTTATAATTAAACTGGTTTTTATTAATAATTCTTTTACTGATA